>NC_034419.1:408666-504420 GCF_002078875.1 Numida meleagris | reverse complement strand
GTGCCCAGGTGGCCAAGTTGGCCAATGGCATCCTGGCTTGTATCAGAAATAGTGTTGCCAGTAGGAGTAGGGAAGTCATTGTCCCTCTGTACTCAGCACTGGTGAGGCCGCACCTCGAGTACTGTGTTCAGTTTTGGGCCCCTCACTGCAAAAAAGACATTGAGGCCCTGGAGCGTGTTCAGAGGAGGGAGACAAAGCTGGTGAGGAGTCTGAAGTACAGACCTTATGAGGAGCGGCTGAGGGAGCTGGGATTGTTCAGTCTGGAGAAGAGGAGGCTCAGGGGAGACCTTATCACTCTCCATAACTATCTCAAGGGAGGTTGTGGTGAGCTGGAGGTCGGCCTCTTCTCTCCTGCAGCTAACGACAGGACAAGGGGGAATGGCCTCAATTTGCACCAGGGGAGATTCCGGCTGGACTGAAATAATACTTTTCTGAAAGAGTGGTCAGGCGCTGGAATGGGCTGCCCAGGGAGGTGGTGGAGTCACCGTCCCTGGAGGTGCTCAAGAAACGTTTAGACATTGTGTTGAGAGACACGGTTTAGTGGGGTTATTGGTGGTAGGAGGATGGTTGGACTGGATGATCTTGTAGGTCTTTTCCAATCTTGCTAATTCTACAATTCTATGATTCTAAATATATCACATCTACAGCCACTAGATCAGTGCTGAGAACACAGCCTGGCATGAATGCTGTGCAGGCAGGATAGGGAAATCTCATTCCATTTCCTTCCTTGTGAGATCCATTTACAACTTTCCAATTGCAGCAGAAGGGAAGTTTTAAAATGTTTGGCCAGATCCTCAGCAGATGACACGGAGCATAGCTACATGGGTCTTCCTAGGGTGGCACATGCTACACCAGCTGGAAAGCAGATTGTGAAAGTCTCAGTTAGTTTGAGAGATCTTCTGGAAAAGTCGACACCTACAGATGCATCCACTCCTAATTCAGTATCTGAATGATGAACAGGATTTGAAACTGCAACAGATATGAACGTAAAGGCTTACTGAAGAGAAACCAGCACACAGGGCTTCACTGAACTCCTGCAAAAACAGAGGAGCAATCAGAACAGCTCTGTGTGACCAAAACTGCTTACAAAGCCACTTGACTTTGCAGAAATTTCTGCACAAGCTAACTGTGGTCAGCTGGGAAATCTTCACAAATGGGAACAATCAGCGAATTTATTAAGTCCAAAGGGACAGATTTTATATTTCTGTGAACTTAATCACAACTGCGTTCCTGCAGGTAAAACCTTAAAGACTGACTGCCCAAACTGTACAACATGCAGGAGATCTCCTTTGTTATTCCACTAGATACAGACAAGTGTGTTAAAGCAGACATAATATAAGTTACTAGGAAATTTTAAATTTATACAAATCTTCATAGGGTTGCAATGAGATATTCGACCCAAAGGAAGATCTGATCACATCTCTTTACCAGACTTTTGCAAGCCCCATCTTACCAGAGGAAGATGTCCCTGGCTTCACTATCTGCCTTACTCATGTCATGGCTTTTTGGCAGTACATACAGTTGTGAACAACTGTTTTCAAGGATGAAAAACAGGAAGAGTAAAATCTCATCAAAAATCTCTGACAAATGCCTTGGGAACTCACTAAGAACTGCAACCACTTCCATGGAATCAGACTGATGTGTTAGTTCCACTAAAACAAAGTCAAATATCCCTCTAGTGTTATGTTTTTGTTGCTTTTTGCTTTAATAATGTTTGAATGAAAAATACATTTAAAACTGTTTTGTTGCTTATATACATTAACTCTATTATATATGGTATATGTGGCCCAAGACAATTCCTCTTCACCCAACGCAGCCCAGGCAAGCCAGCAGGTTGGACAGTCACACCATAAGCCACATTGCACATCGGTGCATCTGGTAGGTTTTCATGCACTCGCAAATAACACTGAGTTGCCACAGACTCCTCGAGTGTTACCTAAGACAATTATACCGACAGATTAAGAGAGTCACTTGGGAAAGAATTAAGTCCTGAGCTTAATTACTCCTAGCTTTGTTTTAATTGTAAAGCTTATTCTACCTGATTACAGTTAAGCTTATATATAAAGTACACTTGAGATTTCAGGTAACAGAAGACATCCTCTAAACGAGAGGAAAATAGAGTTTATAGTAATCACACCCCACTGTAATCATTCAGTTCAGTCTAAGCCCAGGAGAGGCTAGGTCTCCTCTAATAAACAGTTAAGGATAGCAGAAGTCAAGCAATGCTCTTTATCTCTCCAGTTGTTAGGGATGTTGATGGGATGCATCCCATCATACACTTTTTGACTTTGGCTGCTTACATTGTTGTCATTCTTCCACTGACTGCAATATTCTTGCATCTGGAACCTAAAGAGCAAAGCTAAAGATGATATAGATGCTCAAAACCTGTTTGGAGCAGGCTCTGAGCAATCTGTTTGAAGGCTGCCCTGTTCCAAGCTCAGCGTGACACTCCAGTGCATATTCCAACCTGCTTCATTATATTTTAAAAGATCATCAGTTTTAAACAGCATCAGCTGGCTATGTATATACATCAAAACTGTTAATCTCTTCCTATATCCTGCAGGCATAATAAAACAGTTAATTGAAGTCTCATTATTATGAAGACAAATTGAGTAAAGATTTTTCCTTTTTTTTAAACTGTTATGGGAGGTATATGGGAACTGCTGAGTCACGGCCTGAACCACTGATTGAACACCTGGAGGAAAGACCCAGTCAGCCCTGAGAGCACAGGTGAAGGCAATTCAGTGTGTGACAGGAAGGGCTGGAGCCTGGCTCCGCCACTCTTAGGCCTCACTGAAGGGCTGACTGCCACTGAGGAAGGATCTCTTTCTGGAGATCCCTCCATTGGTGGAAGCTTTTCCCTGTGAACCCAGAATCTTCTGATACAGGTGAGCGATCTACTTCCCTTCCTTTGTAACACTTTGCTATTGTGCAGGTCCTTCGACCTCTTTTGTAATGCCTTGTTGGTCTTTCTGATTGCTACAGGAGGCTAGAACTTGCTGGGCACAGGAATACCTCAAGTTAAGGATGACTGACAACCTGGAAAGAAAATCCCTCCTATCTGATGGAACAGTGAAAATCCTCTTTAAATTTTGTTTAGAGAATGCAGGTTCTCAGTTTCCATGACTCAGTTCTATTTTGGAACCATTACATACTTGCTACAGTATAATAAACTATTTTCTTTCACCTTGCTTTATTTCATGCTATACTCCAGGAACAAAATACACAGCTGAACTGCACATGTGGTATCCTGCAAACATAAGATATACTTTAATTAAGACAAAGCCAAGAGAAAAACTGCCAAATTACACTTTATTTGTACTGACAAAATAGGCAAAAGACAGACTTGGTGTTCAGAGATACAAACTCATTATTTGCTGACAAAATAGTTACATAGTCATGTTGGGTATCTCCACTTTCAAGATGATACTGAGTAGACTTTTAGAGGCAATTCCTTCTCCTATGCTAAAGAAAAAGAATGTTCATGAAACTAACTCTGTATGAAGAAGTGTCACCTGCTTGTGTTGGAGATTTTACTGCTAGGCTCATGACTGGCAGCAAATAATTACATTTGGCCTTAAAAAGGAAAAAAATATGTAAAACTAAGGTCATTAAATAATAAGCATTAGCAGCATACCAAAAATACATCTTGTACAAATAACATTGCACTTGAACATACACAAGCATTTACCATTATTTACACATTAGAATTTGTATAGAACAGCAAGACTGATATATACAGAAAAATCAGCAGAAACCTTAACAGCCCTAGAAGACAGCATATCTAGTGTTGACTCCTTGATTTTTGCCATACAGTTTCCCAGGATGTCTCATGAATTTTGTCACTGTACACTATTGCATAAAAAATAAACTTTACAAAAAGTTCAACCTCCAGTTAACACTTCAGAATATTCGTGTGGACTATTAAATGCACTAGGAAGCACAAAAGGCCTGTTCAGCCCCTGTTACTGAAGTAACAGAACTTGACAAGGCGCTATTTAAACACTGTGCTTTACTTTATAATAGACACTGAAATCATTTAGCTGTGCAATAATTACCCAGTGAGTTCCAAAGGCAGTTCTCTACCACACAGTATCTCCCACTGTCTTGCAAGCAGTGAAATTAACCTCTCTCGGCTTTCTGCACTTGGAATGAAGATGTACCACTGGATCTCTCTACTCCTGCTGCCTTCTTGTTTAGCATTTACCTTTGGGGCACTATCAGTGTCTCCAAAGTGATCCAGTGCTAAATTCTGCATCAGATTCTGATTCTGAATATCATCAAACACGAATGTAAGGGCCTGGGGATATGTCTGGTAGCCCATAAGTACTCTATCCAAGTCCCGGATTCGTCTTCCATCTGCAAGCTGATACTTGTCACTCTTTGGTGGTTCCTTAGCAAATTCAGGTAGTGGATAACTGATATAATCTTCATCAAAGAGGAATAAATCAGAGCTGGTTAATATTAGTGTTTTAGGTTGAAGTGGACTAGTGTTTTGGGCAGATCCTTCAACAGGATTTACTTGAAATGCCAACACATAGAGAAGGATATGGAGAGACTGATGATGAGTCAAATCATCCATCTTCTCTGCCACTAGAAAAGCAAGGTCCCCAATTTCCTCTTCATTTGGATAAATAAATTTTACTCTACTAGAGTGAATCAGTTCATAATTCTCCATTTTTCCTGTAAGAATAAATAATACGTTATTATGCTTCCACTTAGTAATACAGAATACTTTCTTAAATGAGTAAGGATAAGCAATAACCTTTGACTGTTGGCTGCATCTGGAATTCAGGTTTACATTTATGCATATGCAGTTTTATTTTAAATACTGAAATCATTTTGTTTGGATTGCAGACATCTACTGGAGTCTGTTGTGCACTGCCTACCTACATTTCGGCAGTTTTCTCACCGCAACTAGTTTGGGTGACAACACAAGAGGCAGAAGGGAATAAAGCTGAATTCTCGTATCATGCTGTCCACCTCCCTACTAGCTGATTTCCTCTGCCTCCTCCTTCTCACTCCCTATTTCTAAACTGACTGAAAGCATTACTGTACCTCTGGACACAAGTTTTCTATGACTTTTAAGCAGAATTTAAAAAAAAAGAAAAAGCACTACTACAAGAATTGCTTTTCTATCCTTACTGGTTGAGCACATTTGACTGCTTAGGTGTTGAGTTCTGGACTGGCAGCAGGCAACAATGCAGTCTCTTACCCCCTCAAAATTAAATGCTTAAATACAACACAGTGAAGCTTGAAGGAAGGTCGTCTGATTTTTTCACATAAATCAACTGATGTAAGGAATGGTGTGACTCCTCCCATCAGACCTTGCACTTTTTGGGCTTACACACCAAAAAGCAGTTACAATAACAATTATTCTTCAGGAAAATGCCATTTTATTTTGTGCCTTCAGGTGGCTCAAGAATTCTGAGCAAAGAATTTTCACCTTACATTTGAATTGACCTTAATGCTCCTTATAAAGGTCTACTTTTTACTTCAGTATGTTATTTCAGAATGATAGGATTCCTTTGTGAGACCAAACAAGGAAAACAGCTTTCAGACTGTATTATATTCATTGCTCCTTGATGACAGACTTACAAGTGGTTGGTTTTTTTTGGTTGAAACTTGCAGTGGGAGTTGAACTATTCCACTCTCCAAAATACAACAAATGAAATGCAGTTTTAGCTAGACTGAAGAAGCAACCAAACTTTACATGTGCAAGACTGCTTACGTTTAGCAATCCTGTTCAGATAGGGCACGTGTAAGATGACAAGGTAATGGAGTTTGGATGAAGCATCAGGAACAAATGGGAATCAACTGACGCATGCATCCCTCCCAAAGGTTTTTCATCACTGCACTTCAGAAAATGCTCTCAGCACAAATCCTAAACAACTCCAGCCATGTAGAAAAGACTACTTACCAGTGTTTTTACTCCCAAATTCAGAGTAGAAGTCTTTATCTATTGGTTCTGGTGAAGGTGTGCGTGCAAGCAATGACAGAACTGCCATAAGCTGCTGCATGAAAGCGTGAGTGTTGTAACTGTCTCTCGTCAGGCAGGTGACTATATGATCTGCAGACTGTCCTGAACAGAAGACCATATAAACCATTCATACATTCGTATGTTGAATTACTATAACCTCTTCACCAACATGCAACTGTGCTTACAATGAATTTTTTTGAAGAATTTTTCTCCTAAAAATATGCATCCTTGAATAAATTTCTGAATACAAAATCTTCAAATCCTTGGAAAAGGACATCTCTTACAAGGCCCTTAAAAACTAAGAATATAAATTCTCTTGGTTTAAAATTATGTACACTTATGATTTAAGTTTGACTAGTGCTCTACAGGTTCATCCTTATGTTACAATTTATCTTACAGAAAAAAAACCTACCTTCATCTTTCTCTTCGTATACTGGCCATATATAAGCTGACTTAAAAAACCATTTTCACAAGGTCTCAACACAATTGCAAAGACATTTCAGAACACAAATGTACAACTCACAGGAAGTGGGACTCTAGGATAAAGTAATACAACCCTGAAAACGTACCTGTGTCACTTTGACTAAAAATTAAGTTGACATCTTCACTCTTGGAAACTAAGGCCTCACTTTCCATCCAAAAAGTCAACCACCAATTATGCATTTTGCACTGTGGACAATATCTTAATCTTATAGTTTAATGCAAGCCAAAGCCTCAAAGCAACAAAAAAAATCTTTGGAATTCCTTTTAATCTGTCATTAAGACAGGACAATTTAAGAATTTTAAGATGTTAAGATATTAATATTCCTAGATGCCTTAATTACATGATGTTGCAAGCCTATTCATACAGCACCATCAGCAATTATTAATTCCTTTTAAGAAAAGGAAGCGAAAATAACACTTCCATCTCAAAGATAATAATCCATCTGAGGCAAGATATAGAAAAGGAACAACTTAAAGCATAATATATACTCACCAGTAATTCTGAAGTATTGGTCAAACAGACCAACATTTACTGACTGCAGATCATTAAGCTTTAGCACAAGGCAGCAAGAGAGGTGGAAAGAGTTATTTTCACAATCTGAGTTTTCTTGGATCCAGAAATCTGTTGAATGTGCAGTAAAGTCAAAAGAAAAAGAATGATTCTACTTCTTTCCATGACTATAATTTTAATTTTCAGGAAAAAAGCGTATCACATGTAAATAAAGAAGGCAGAATAGTGGTTAATTTCCAAGCAGGTATTCTCTTTATAAAGAGCATTTCTTGAACTAACTGCATCACCAATGCAGATCAGCAAACACTGCTTATCAGCCACTAATTCCACTTATGAACCACTAACATGAGTAGAACATACAATAATTTCCATTATCCTTCATTTACTATTTTGCTTATTGAAAGGTCCTTTAACTGCCCAGGTGATGCTGAAGACTATCAAATGACATCTGAAAGAAGCCTGGACACAATGGCACAAAAGGGCTGAGAATTAGCCATGACTCAGGACTCTAAACCTGATTTTTTTTTTTTTTTAAAGATAAACATCCCATGCAAGCACTCTGCATAGGGCAGACTGTGCCACTCTTCCTCAGTCAGGAGGATCAGCCAAAACTGGTAAACTCCATACAACCAGTAGGCACAGATTAAGCTTGTAATCTTATCAGAGGATCAAAGTTAATAGCTTTCTTACCTGATTGATGCTCATCAGCATGATTGAAAGAATCATCCAACAGAAAGTAAATAGCTTTTGTTGAGAGAAGTACACAAGCCATCACTTCCACATTGGGAGTTTTGTAAAACAGAACTGAAGACCACATAAGATGCCTCAATTCTTCATTTTCCACCTAAGATATAAATTGTATTTCACAAATAACTTACACACTGATCTTTCAGCCTCATCATCTCAGAGGCAGGTTTAGATTACTAGGAAAACAGTTTCAAAATCTGAAACATCACAACTTACTAATCAGAACAGAAGTATACCTCTAGCTGCTAACCGCTATGATAACTGTTTGCTGAAAATATCTTTGTTTTAGAGAGAAAACTGTTCCTGTCATGGTCTAGTTATTCCTGGCAGAAAGAAAACAAGAACATCTATCTAGTGCACAAAAGACTTCCTAGGAGAGACACTGAAGACAATTTTATAAATAGATGAGTAGTGTCTCCTCAAGGCTATCAAGCCTTCACATTCTGAGGATCTGAATTACAGATCTACTCACGTTTCTGGAGTCCCTACAGCCATACAATGTGTTGTGTTGTACTCATGCACACATAATACTCAAAGTCAGGAAACCAATTTAGCTTGGTACTATCTCAAAATATAATTCCATTCTAGTGATTCTTCCATTTTAGCACTTTAAAAGAAAAATGGGAACATTCTTGGAGTAATCATATTTTCAAGACACTAGAACATCCGTGTGCTCTGCTCCAAGCATCCTGAAGGCAAAATATGCCTGCCAGCACCACAATTACTGCAGCAGTGAGAGTCAGTTGCACAAGTTTTTGATTAAAGTGCTTCCTGGTCTGGGATAATCTAAGTTTGATTAGAAAAGTGTTTTGGTTTTTTAATTAAGTTTGTTATGTTAGTTTTTAAATATTAGCTAATACTGAAAGGTCACAAGGCATATTTTTATATAGCCAGGCTAGGTGCAATACCTCCGCAACACTGCCGTGGAAAAATTCAACTAGAGCGTTTCCTTTAAGACCAGCCACATACTGCAGAGACATAGAAACATGAAGGTGAACTGGTATCTGGTTATCTTCTGTAATCTTCTGAATAAGAAATTCAGATGGATATAAAGATGACAGAGTCAGATGAGGCTTGTAAAAGCTAGAAGACAAAATCCAGAAAACATCATCAAAATTTAAACAAATGTACAGCTCTTCCACTATGTAACAACTACTAACAGGCAACTTCTATTCTTCTATTGTTCACTCTAAACAAATTCTCTTGAGCATTGCTGCCTATTCTGTCATTACATCAGCCTGCAAGCACCTGAAATAAGAAGTCTCTTTCCATAAGAAAATACATTTTAAGTTGCAACCATAAAACAAAGAAACCGTACCTGAACAGATACAGCCCAGGAAAACCATTCACACATACTGAAGACCAGCAGAATGAAAATATACTTCGTCAATACTATAGGCCAAAAAAAATTACAATGACAACTGGAAACAGTGGCTAGGCCACATTAACTTCAACATTGTGCAACAAACCTTTCACAGGAAGTGTTACCTTGCTGACTGACCATGTCTGTTTGACTCCAAGACGTGATTTCTTGCAACATCTGATTTGTTCGAAGCTTTGAAAATAATAATAGTCTTAACATTCTTCAGAAGTGCCCTTAAAAGGCTGTAGACTCTTAAGAAGTGGAATTTCTCATGAGGTAGAACAAACACCGCTGTAACAAATCTGTATCCCACAAGCAACTCCAGCACGTGCCCATCCAAAAATGAACCCTTCTGCTGGATGGACCCATGAGTTGGATGCAGCACAACTGATGCTAATGGAATACTATTCAGCTTAAGAACACTTCTCAAGTCTTCTGTGCCTATCCATTTACTTGGCAGTGCACTGAAATCCACCTTTACTATGTACAAATGCTGGGGTGTTAGAAACAGCCAGCAGGGATGGAACACACAGGGACACTGGTCAGGAGATTTATATATTGAAGAATAAAGTGCAGAACACAAATCATTTCTTGACCATGCTTTGTTACTGCCAGCTGACTCTGGTTGATGCAAGGTTTTCTGAACACTGGCTTTATTCCCATAAACAAGGTATGCTGGAAAACAACCTTTTATCTCCACATCCTCTGATGAAATGCAATTCAATTCCATAAGCTGACAGAGAAACTCTTGGAGGTTTCCACTTCCACAGTACATTGTGGAGCTTGGTAACACTGACATGCAGTGTTGAGAATGACATGCATGCAAGCAGGAGTAAAAGTCTTGAAGATTTTGGGAGTCTGAAACAACAAACAAGCAGTTACCACTGTTTTTCAGCTTCAGTGTTAAACAGATTTCTGGCATGAGGAAACCAAACTCTGTCAGGTCAGCATATGGAAAACACAGTATTAATTTCAAAGCAGAAGGGATATGCTGGCAGCTTCCTCTCAATTCCTGAGGAGGAATCTCAAACACAGCTAGAAGATCATCTGTCAAAACTAAACAGGAAGCGAACTGCCTGACTCCTTTATAAATATGAATACAAAAACTCCAGAGAATTTTGACTATGTCAAGGTTCTTCACTGCTGCGTTGTCAGATGACTGAGTCTGTGAAGTGTTGAACTCAAAAGTCTGATCTCCTTCATGAAGTCCCATTTCAAAATATCCATCTTCTTTGTCTGTGGCTCTGGAACCAGCTGGAAGGCTTCCTTTATTCTCTATAAAGGAGGGAGGTGATCTCTGCACAGTCTTCACTATCAAGGCAGAAAGGTGCTGGGTAAAATCCTGGTTTGTGACAGTGTATGACATGCAATTAAAAGGCAAGATGACAGTGTTACAGGGGTCAGGCACTGTACAGTGTTCTTCCTCTGAATGATCCACACTTTAAAAGAGACAATACACCACAGTAAGTACAAACATGAGCTTGAAACCAGTTATGACTATCTACAATTGATGGTGCTGTTTGTCAGAGCTTGAGGCTTACTCTCGTTACCTAAGTCAGCGTAACTTTTAGAACATCCTTGTAAAACATACAGTCACTGGTCTTAAAGGCTGGTAACATGTAATTTTACAGAGAGAATCTGACTAAAATGTTTATTCATCCTCCATTTCCCACCCCCAATAAGTATATCCTACAAGTTAAAGCACTTTACAATACAGCTATTGCTGTTTTTCAAACTCCCAAATGCATTTCAGGGCTCAAAGGCTAAAAGCCACCATATACAATGAAATCACTTTTGATCAAAAAACAGATGCAGCATACAATGAAACACAGTTTTGCTGTAAAGGCCACAGTTTAAAAATGCAGCATCCATAGTTGTTACTGAAAAGCTAACGAGGATTGAAACCAGAACTTTTATATACAGCTTACCATGTATTACCACCTCTTCCATATTCCAATAGAGAGAGAGGTGCCTAAGGAGAGGAAGAAAATATCAGGAACCTACCAACTATTTATGGCTGCTGCCATACTGCTCCAGCTTTTTAAATCTAGCAAACTCACTGCGAAGTCCTGATTACCATACTCTGGGCAGCTGAGCTCTGCTGTTAGGATCCTAAAACACTACATTTTCTAATTTAAGTTGGATATTCAATTGAGGTAGGAAAAGAACAGACTCCGCTGCTGACAGATCCAACCTGTAGCCGATAGGTATTATTTCGGCATACTACAAATTAAAAGCTACTGAACTACTACAAAGTGAGGCAAAAGGTAAAGGAACTTGATAAAGACCAACCACAGTGGTGGTAAAGGAAGACCCCCCCCCCCCCAAGTTCTTGCCCTTTCTCATTCCCTAAAGGGGAATCAAGATAGCAGTCCTACAGATTACTTTGATAAAAGTTTAATATCAGAAAAGCTTCCAAAAAGACTTAAATACCATAAACTAAAGAACTACAGTTACCTGGTTTTTACATCTGGAATCTGGTATTTCAGAGCATCTTTGGGGAACTGTATGGTCTGTAGGAGTCGATGCGTTGAATTGCAAAGAACTGCTCGCTAGGACTGTTTCTTCACAAACTATTTCTGGAACAAATACGAACTGCTCTTAAAACCACTGCATTAAAACCAAAATTAATGTCTAACATTATCTGTCAAATGAGTGGAATAAAAGTTGCACAATTACCGTAATTTATCATAACCTATAAATTATTAGAGCTAAATGATATCTTCACATATAGTCAGGACAGGACAGAAGAAAACAAGTTTAGTTGAACTACAGAAGTATCTTTAAATGCATTCAAAACTGTGTTAAAGACTGCTAACAATTTAAAGCTCGACATCTGTGCCTGGGAAGATCATGGAATACATCCTCCTAGAAGACATGTTAAGGCACATGAGGGATGAGCATATGATTCGAGACAGCCAGCATGGTTTCACCAAGGGAAGGTCGTGCCTGACCAATCTGATGGCCTTCTGTGATAGAGTGACTACATTGGTGGGCAACTGATGTCATCTACCTGGACTTGTGCAAGGCCTTTGATATGGTCCCCCACCACATCCTTATCTCTAACTTGGAGAGATATGAATTTGAAGGGTGGACTATTCAGTGGGTAATGAATTGCTTGGAAGGCCATAGTCAGAAGGTTGTGGTCAATGGCTCTTTGCCCAGGTGGAGGCCTGTAACGAGCAGTGTCCCCCAGGAGTCCCTCTTTGGACGAGTACTCATTAACTTCTTTATCAATGACAGATGATGGGATTAAGTGCACCCTCAGCAAGCTTTCTGATGACACCAAGTTGAGCAGTGCAGTTGATACAGCAGAAGGAATCGATACCATCCAGAAGGACCTCAATCAACTCAAAAGGTGGGCCCCTGGGAACCTAATGATGTTCAACAAAGCAAAGTGCAAGGTCTTGCCCTTGATCGAGGTAATCCCAGATACGTATACAAACTATGAGAAAACTCCTTGAGAGTAGCCCTGCTGAGAAGGACTTAGGGGGGATAGTTGATAAAAAACAGAACATGAGCCAGCATTGTGTTCTTGCAGGCCAGAAGGCCAATGCTATCCTGGCTTCCATAAGAAGAGGGGTGGTCAGTAGGGTGAGGAAGGTGATTGTTCCCCTCTAATCTGCCCTTGTGAGGCCCCATCCGGAGTACTGTGTTCAGGTCCGGGGCCCCCAAAACAGGAAAGATGTGGAGCTTTTGGAGAGGGTCTGGAGGAGGGCCACAGAAATGCTCAGAGGGCTGGAGCACCACTCCTATGAAGACAGGCTGAGGGAGCTGGGCTTGTTCAGCCTGGAAAAGAGAAGGCTGCAGGGAGACCGCATTGCGGCCTTCCAGTATTTAAGGGGAGTTTAGAAACACGCGGGAAATCAACTTTATACACAGGTAGATAGTGACAGGACAAGGCGGAATTTTTTTTAAACAAAAGGATGGGAGATTTAGATTAGATGTCAGGGGGAAGTTTTTACTGAGAGCGTGGTGAGGTGCTGGAACAGGCTGGCTGCCCAGAGAGGTTGTGGATACCCCATCTGTGGAGGTGTTTAAGACCAGGTTGGATGAGGCCCTGGGCAATCTGATCTAGTGACTGATCTAGCAGCTGGCAACCCTGCCTGTGGCAGGGGGATTGGAACTTGATGATCCTTGTGGTCCCTTCCAACCCAATTCATTATTTGATTCTATGATCAGGTGTAAGAATTCTTAACATTAGTTTTAACAGAAATGGTCAGTTTTGTCAGAAGCAACCCGCAGTTTTCACAAACAATTGCTCTGCTGGCAAAAACTGCAGGAAATCACTTCTAGGCAACTTTTTAGCATTCTCTCAAATTTCTGAAGGTGTCAAGTGAACTAGAATCTGTGTCAATCCTTCAGAAAGTTAACTACACTCTGAGGGCATACAAAGATGATTATTACCCCACCCTACTCAGAACCTTTTTGAGGAGTTCAAAGCTGAGTATTAGTAATGCATATCATTAGCGGACATAAAGGAACATTTGACATTTTTGCCTGTGATACTTGCAGTGCTGCACTGAAGCAACACAGAAAATCAGTTTTCAGGATTACCACGGAGCCAACCTGCTCAAGTACATGAATGAGAAAATAAAACCAGCAGAATTAGATTGGATTTGTGCTTCCAGCCTGAGCATAGGAACTCCTGCACATATCTTTCTGGATTGATGGCAAGGTTTAGCAGGTTATATCAAATTTTTTTCATAGAGGAAGTACAGAAGATATTTATTACTTGACAAAACACTGCGTTAGCAAGAAGGAAATTCAAATTGACAGGAAAAACATTACTTTTTTGTTTTCTATTTCCTATATAAATATTTCATCTTCTTCCATAAGCCAGTGACATTTAATTTGAATAATATTTTACGGAAACAGATGATGTCTAGAAAAACTGCAGAGAAAGCAATTCATAGAAATAGATTCAGGAAATGAATTCTACCATTCATGATTTAAGGTCTAACAGTTAAATTAATTGCTCAGCATTTTTCAGAATTTTTAAACAGATCTCTCAGATCTTGTTTTAAAAGCAACCCTTGATAGTTAAATATGTAGAAAATAATAAATTAGTATTGTTAAAGCAGAAAAATAACCTGCTCCAGTCCTCACTTATTTTCCCACCACTTACAGCAGCCTTCCCTAAGATTTTACTGAAGGAGCCTCATGAAGACAACTGTAGTAAAAAAGAAAAACACCTTAAATCTTATACAAATCTTTCTATAAAACTCTTAAGTATTTAGGAAAGGAAGACGCTTCCTTTTTTCCCCCCTCTCTAAACTCATTTTCTCTTAAACATTTACTGTAATAGATAAGGACTATTGAGCAATTTTGAAATCGTCACAGTTCTGGCTCACATTACATTTTTACGGTTTGCTCTGTATAGAACTGCAGGTCGTTACATAGCCAAACTGCCTCAATCCTGTAAATTATATGCTTAATACATTAAAGCAAGCACTGAATAGTTCAGTTGGGAAAGGACCTTCAAAGATCTAGTCCAACTGCAACTGACTTCAAGTTATCCTTAAGTACTTCCCACACACAATTTGGAAAAACTGTCAGCATCTTATCTGGAAATGAAAAATTACCAAGAATAGTTACAAAGGCAAATAAAGTACAGTTAAGTTATTTGTCCTTAAGTCACTCAAAAGAAAAAGTATTTGTAGAGTGAACTAAGAAAACTCTGACTGCAGAAATCACAGCAATTCATTTCCTCTGCATCCCTCCCCCAACCAAACCTTTCAGCCATGTTTCTCTCATATTCACCAAGCCATTAATTTTTTAGAAAAAGTAAACTTCCATTTGGACATTTATTGTGAATATACTGCCATGTCTTCAGAATAGGTCTCCTCCCACTATTCATTTTATACTGCACTTTAAAAGCCCCCCAAAATCTTCCCAGTAAGTCACAGGCTTCTGCAAAAGATAAAAAGCCATTCTTTTAAGTTCCAAATGCAAAAGGAACTCTTTTTCGAAAGAGACAGCAGAAGTAATTTTCAGGTAAGGTGAGCAGGTGCTGAAGCACTACAGAAGTGCTGAAATCACAGGCTCAGCCTGAACCACTGATCCCAAAACAGCCCTTTCTCTACCTTTTCCTGTCTTCCCTCAAGTTGCCTGATGAAATGCAGCTCTTTGGGAAAAGAAAAAAATGCTCCTTCAACTCACATTTTGCACACCAAGTGCAGCTAAGATAAACAATTTCAGAACATGCCTATACATGTCAGTTTTCCATTAAGAATCTAGGACATATCTAAACTGCAAAGAAGATCTGTAGTCCTCCACTGGTTTCTTCAGGATGTTACAGTAAAAAGTCCTGTATCCAAACTTCCAGTACAGGTAAGTAGCACTGCAGCAAACAGGTCAATTTTGCTGATTCACATGCAACTTCCAGCTTCTAAGTCAACACTACTAAGACTTTCTGCTTCATTTTGTTTTAAGCCCTATATCCATGCATACAATATTCATGTATATCAATGCAGCTTAAAAAAGCAGAACCTAGAGGCTCAGCCCAGCAGCATGATACATACATGATTACCTTGGCTGGAGCTGACAGGACGAGGCAGAGAGGGAGAGGAAGGACGAACAGTAAGGGAAGAACAGTTTGATTTGGAACTGGCAGCAGTGAGCCTGAAGTCCTCACTGATCTAATAAAGAAAGTATGCAGTGATTAAAGAAAAAACTATACAGGACACACTAGAACCTGAACTAAAGTCAGTCTACACAAGCTTATTCAATTTTAGTAAGTCAGCGACAGCTTTTTGTGACCTTCTGTCACATCCACTGAAGTTTGTTACTCACGTCCTTAGTGGAATACCACTAAGAATTCAGTTTGAAAAGTTATTTTCATCACTGTATTTCCTGACAAAATTAACAGCTAGTTTTATAAACCACAAAGGAATAAAACCAGGAATTTTACTGCAAGGACAGAACGTGTTTTGTTAATTTTAATACCAAAACAATACTGACTAGCTACATAGCACACAAACGTGTGAGAATGTAAAGAGGATTCTGGTTCTTGATTCTTGCCCACCTCTAAGCATCCACAAGAACAACATTTGAGAATGTCACTTTAGTATCCATCAGCAAAAGCAGTAAAATTACACCTCTTCAGTATCTCTACCCATCTAAATGTAAAATCAACTTACTGTCAACTGCACATCCACTGTGCACACTATGAAGTCATCCTATCTTTTCCTCCCACTTCCTCTCTCCCAGATCAACATAAAAAGGAAGGTCACAATTACTGAAGTTACATTGAAAACTAAGAGGCAACATTACAAGTTCATAACCACATTAGAGTACCAGCAAAGAAAGTAAAAACTCAAGAGCTGCAGGTAAGTTGAATGAATTTCCCTCAGACCTAATTTATCAAAGTCTTTGTAAGTTTAAAACACAATAAATGTCATAAGCAGTGCATTTTACTTGCACCTCTCAGCACTACTCATACTTACCCTTTTATCAGAGTTGCTCAGTTTGTACTTCACCTCCTTTGATTTTTGTATAGCTTTTAGAACTTCAACAGTGTCTAGTTCCTTTTCTGTGGTAACAATGTTATCCAAACAAACCTGAAAAAATGAAAAAATATCTAAAATATTGAGAAACAAAGCAGCTCTACAATTTATTTTAATAATAAAAAATTAGCTTAGCTTAATGCAAACTACGCGCATCTTAGTAAATATTAGATGCAAAAAAAATTATCACATTTGACCTTGCTCCAAGGGGATATGAATTTAATGTGAACTCAAATGGTTAAGTTTCTTCAGTACCCTTTTAGCACAACTATTTAAATATTAACATACTGTTTTTTAATCCAATGAAGACAGTAAAGTTTCATTCAGATCCAGGAGTGTGGTAGAATAATATCAGTATCCTTTTGTCCTCTGAAGACCTTTTCCAGTTCACACTGAAAAATCCATCTGATTTTAGACTCAATGGCTTGGGTTGGAAGGGACTTTAATGAGATGTGGCACTTAGAGATATGGTTTAGCAGGCATGGTACTGATGAGCTGACAGCTCATCTTGATTATCCTCAAGTCTTTTTCAACCTTGATGATTCTATCATCATCTAGTTCCAGATCTCCTGCCATGGGGTGGTTGCCACCCACCAGCTCAGGCTGCCCAGAGTCCCATCCAGCACGGCCTTGAACACCTCCAGGGATGGGCACCCACAGCTCTGGGCAGCAGTGTCAAGGCCTCACTGCCCTCTGAGTAAAGAATTTCCACCTAACATCCAACACCTAAATCTCCTCTCTTTTATTTTAAAACCATTACTCCTTGTTACTCCTTGTCCTATCACTATCACACCATATAAAAAGTCAGTCTCCCTTATCTTTATAAGCTTATTAGAACTGGAAGGCTGCAATGAGGTCTCCCCAGAGCCCTCTCTTCTCCAGGCTGAATCACAGAATCACCAAGGTTGGAAAAGACGTGCAAGATCATGCTGTCCAACCGTCCACCTATCACCAATAGTTGATATTACAAAACCATGTACCTCAACACAACATCTAATTGTTCCTTGAAAACCTCCAGGGTTGGTGACTCCACCACTTCCCCGGGCAGCCCATTCCAGCACCTGACCACTCTTTCAGAGAAGTAGTATTTCCTGATGTCCAGCCTGATTCTTCCCTGGTGCAACTTGAGGCCATTCCCTCTTGTCCTATTAATAGTTACACAGGAGAAGAGGCCGACCCCCAGGTCACTACAACCTCCCTTCAAGTAGTTATAGAGAGCAATAAGGTCTCCCCTGCACCGCCTCTTCTCCAGACTGAAGAACTCCAGCTGCCTCAGCCCTTCTTTGTAGGAGAGGTGCTCCAGCCATCTGGTCATCTTCATGGTCCTCCTCTGGACCTGCTCCAACAGCTCCATTTCTTTCTTGTGCTGAGGTAACATTCACACTGCTTCACTTACCATGCTTTAAAAAAAGTTTTTTCAGGTGCCAGCTTCAAAGGAAGAAGTACATTGTGGCTTACCTCTGAGGCCCTGTCCCCAAACTGAGCAAGTACTTTGGTCCGGTAATCAGGGATGATGCTCAATGGATTGCTGGATAAGACCACCTTTTCTAAGCATGGGAGGCTTCCTATATTTTTTACTTCATCAATCTGAAAGTTTATGAATAAATTAACACAAATCAGTTAAATGAAAATCAGCACACACACAGAGCATTTCTTGCCCAAGCTACAACACACGATAGCAGGCAAAAAATAATTACAGTTGGATTTATTTGCAGTTGGTCCCACTAAAATACATTGTATTCCAAAGCACAATTCAGTTTGGTACTGAAAAAAAATCAACAGTTACCTGTTCTATTTTGTTGCTGCTGAGATCCAAGTTGACTAATGAGTAAAGTTTGTTAAGACCATACAGACTTTCCAGCTGATTTCCTGCTAAATTCAGAGTTTTGATGTTTCCTAGTTTTGTGTGAACACCTTCCAGCAATGTAAGTTTGTTGTAGGATAAGTCCAGATGAACAAGGTTATAAAGATGCTACGAAAGAAAAGAAAATCTATCACATGCAATACATTAAAATTCGACAGTATCAGGAACACTATTACAGCTTGCTCATTTCTTGTTCAACAGTATTTTTCATGCTGGACATAGGTTTAAGCCTGTCAGATGGAAATTCCCTCAACTGTTTTTACACTGACCCAGAGAAACAGCTGCAATGAATGCAAAGATGTCTATACTTTAATTTCTTTGCCAGTGTTGAGAGCAAGTAAGAAACATCCACTGTAAGAGTATTTGGATGTTACAAGGGATAAGCAACTTGGGCTTAAACAATTTTCCATAACAAAACAAGCAATAGAACTCCAAAGAAAATACTTCTGTTCTCTAAGCAGTCTGAAAAGAAAAACTGACCTTCAAAAGCATCATTTACCTGTAGATTTTCTATTAGTGACACTCCATTGTGACTCAAATCCAGGAATTCAATCTTTGGAATTAATTTCTAGAAGATGAGAAAAAATGCCTGGGGTGAAACATTTTAGTTCATAAATCAGGCCAGATTTGTTTCACTATTAGCTGATGGTAAGGAAAAGGTAAAGAAAACTATCCTGCACACAATCCCTCAGCATTTGCTTCAAAAAAAAGCAATGGTTATGGCATAGTGCAGCAAAAGAACCGAAAATTGCTCTTACAAAAAACAATATCACAAAAAAATCCTGAACAAGTAAACTGCACTGCTAGTTCATGTTCTCTGGCTGAGTTACAGAAGTAATTATTTCCTTCTTCATAGGAGTAGTAAAGTGAAAAAAAAACAACAACCTATGCTCATATTTGACACGCATTCTTGTGATGAAAGCTAATCTTTTTTTCTCCTTAAGAACTGATTTATCAAACATAAAACTAAGGGACCGTCAAAAATACTTCAACCAGTTTCCATGCTCTTCATATTGTTTTGATGTCAAGAAGGCTACCAGCAAGCCACAAGTTCAAACATGCAGGAAGTTTCAGCCCTGATAATACTCCGAAGTCGAGCCTAAGAGGATTTTTGTTTTAAAACATGTTCCAAGAAGTCAGTGCTCATGAAAGCACTGCTTGTTGAGAATAGAATGACAAACTTTTCTCCTGCAGCAAAGAAAATATCAAGGCAGTAAAAGAAAAATTATCCCAAGTATTAATGAGGGTAGCTAACCAACATTAGAAAAAACAGTAGGTGCAACTGAAAAAAGATAAAGGAAATGCAAAATGCTTTCTATTGAAACGCGCCTCAAAAGACAAGACATACTTTTTCAAAAATGAAACATTTCTTACCACTGAATCATCAATTTGAGAGATGTTATTGTGACTCATATCCAAAGTTGTTAAATTTCTCCAAGTTGGAATAACTGCTGTCACTGGACAGCTTGACGATGCACCCTCTGGCTCCCACTGATCAAACTCTGAGGCCTCAGGTACTAGGATCTCCTATTTAAGATGAGCACAGTAAAACATTATGTCTTCAAATTAGAGCTAGCCACTTTGAAAATAGTCCAAAGACTTCCCTAAGGAATGCTTCTAAACTTTATAATAATCTAAAGCTGTCGGCCTTAACAAAGATGAGATGGCTGGGTCAGGAATTTTTATATCTACAGGAATGCCAACACTAGCAGCCAGTCAAATTGGAGAATACAGAAGAACATAAGGACTGAAAATTATGCTAAATAGATACCCCTCACCAAATCAAAGCACAGAGAAATGACGAGGTAAGCATTCAGCGCTGCATTAACAGAAAAATACATTCCAATAAAAACATCACAAATGTTCCTCTGAAGGGACACATGTAAACACTTCCAGTGTTTAAAAAAAGTTGAGACTTTTTAACAGTGTTAAAATAATTTGAGACACAGAAAGATTAGCAAATCCTTTCAAGTCCCATGGTTGTAAAAACAGAATCTGTGCAAGTAACACAGAAAAGTGCATGGACTCCAAATGGATGTTTCCACAGCACGCATGCTATTTTGGCATGCACTTTAAACACACACCAGAAAGAGGAACTTGCTCTTACCTTCATTGATGTTGCTGAAAATCGAACACTCATTGTGGCTAAAGTGTGTTTTGAAGAAGTCAACCCTGTGATAAGCTTTCCTCCACAATGATTTACCTATTTTAGAAGAAAATTTTAATTTGTATAAAAATCACAGATGCTAGAACAAGAAAATGGAACAATTAGCTAGAAGCTTCAATATCAGATTCTCCACTCTATTACCCATTTGGAAAGTAGATATGGCATCCCATTAAAACCTCCTTTTGGTAACAAACAACCAGGAGAGATTCAGACCAGAAATGCCAGCACAAATCAAATGCCATAAACAGGGTAAAAAAACTGGTTACTCTTTCTCAACAAAGATTTGAAGTGGTGAGGAAAATATTTCAGAAAATACTTATTCAGTGAACAACTACTGAAACCTCATCCTTTGCAGAAGCACACCACTGAAAACACTCAGGAAATTATCAAGCAAGAAGCACCATATCCCAAAATGCACTTTTAGAAACTGAATGTCAGGATATTTTCACACTTATTTGGTGGTTTACAAATAAAAAGCACTGTGTAATAAGATCACATCATACTATAGTTGTAAGATATTCAAGACAATAAAAAGCTGCTCTGTTTAGGTATATACTGGAAATCTCATTCTTTTTGAAGACACACAGTGCAAGGTAGTCTTAATTTGGTACCCTAATATCCAAGGCTCATTAAAAAAAACAAGTCTCTAAGGAAAGATTCCATCTAAAGATTGCACTCAATTTCCAGCACCAAGTCTAAGGATACAGTTACCAATATTAGGAGATATGCAGCAGAGCTTGGATTCAGAGCCTGTATAAGTAAGCAGTACCTCAGCCATACCTCTATTTGATGAAGTGATTTAAAAATTGATAGATCAAATGGCAAGAGATGCTCTTGTATGTTACTGGTTCCAAAAGGTCCTCCTGTTCCAGTGACCTGTTATTAACATTTAAGAACAGAGTTTTAGTGCACATAACACAACTTGTCCACATTTCAGAAGGTCTTACTCAGACAACATCGTAAGCACAGTATCTTGAGAAAACAGCCAAAGTCGGAGCATGGATTGATTCAAGAACCTTGTAGTCTCAAGTCTTTAGGAAAAAACATTTAGTTGAACAAGCTAATTGCAAAAATAGAGCACTGACCTTGAACTGCCACCTTGTGTTTGCATTTTGCAGCACACTGAACACAGAAAAAATGACACCATGGCAGGACAAGGGGAAATGGTTTTAAGTTGAAGGAAGTCTTAGGTTGGATATCAGGGGGAAGTTCTTTACTATGAGAGGTTGGAGGCCCTGTCTGCGGTAGGGGGGTTGGAGCTTGATGATCCTTGAGGTCTCTTCCAACCCAAGCCATTCTATGATTCCATGACCAACCAAGGTTTCATGCTGAGCTGAACGTGGCAGAGCCACATTCTCTGAAAAGAACTTCTCTGAAAGATCTGGTTCTTCTAAGACAGAACTGCCTTCCACACCAGTACAAGGGGAAAAGTTCAGAGCATTGACAACATGGGTTTAGAGAAAACACAGTACTCCATTGGTGCACATCCAATAAAACTATCTAAAACTTCCATGTGGCCACTGGAGACTGGCCCCTGGAGAACACTAACAGCACAAAAAAAGAAGGGTTATTTCCTTTATGTATTCTGTGAATATAATTTTGGGAGAAATCTTTAATGTTTTTCTCCGGTCTAATCTGAATCACACAAGCTCTGAAAGAACTCTCAAATGATCAGAAAGGTCAGAAATTCTGAAGATGGTTTTTCTAAAAACAACACTGTTCTCCAGCCAGTGAATCATCAGTTCTGAGGATTCTGTACACCCACAGAACAGCAAAGGCAACCAAAGAGCAATAGGAATAGCTGTACAAGGGTGGTTTTGCTACTACAGCTTGTTAGGTTTCCAGTGACGCTTCCTCTGCTTGTTACTCAGGGAAACATTTTCCACAGCACTTAACAGGTAGTAAAAACATATATCTGTTCTGGGGCTATCTATATTTATTCTGACATGGCATTTTAGCTAAAACTTCAAGTCAATTTCAACTATGAAAGCGAGGGCTTGTGTTTGTTTGGTGGTTTTTTTTTTTTTAGATAATCAAAGATGAGAAAAAGGACAGAATTTAGTTATATATGCATACATATACATGCATGTATTTGTACAGATACACTGACCTAACAAGTGCCAGCAAAGAATACAGGATTGAGAAAGTAATACTTATCCACACAGTCCTACCAGCACCCACAATCTGTGACCACGGCTCTACAGAGAGCACTACTGAAAAGACCACACCACACAGCAAATCAGCATCTTTGTTAGAGAACAACATACATATTTCAAGGTGGCAGAACAAACACGTTTAACATGAACTTCTAAATGATTGTTGGGATTTACTATCAGTAAAAGCTCCTGTACATTCAAACTAAGCTCCAAAAGTTTGCTAAGAGTAATGTCAAAGTCTGATAGGAACAATGCCTCCAGCATTTGTGCACATATAGCTCACCTTTAAATATTTAAGCCTACAAGTGAAATCTAGAATATGACCTAGGTCTGTTTTGGCATCTCCATTAGCACACGTAGGCTTCCCCTGTAGCAACTGTTGAGTGACAGCATATAACTGCAGTGGTCTAATGGTAAAGACTTCTCCAGCCATTAATAGCTGCTCTCCTGAAAAACAAGAGTATGACATTAAACACATTGCTGCAGTGAGCTGCACTATTTCAGTGATTATAAAGAATAAGTGGTACACGAAAAATCTAAGGTTAGAGAGGAAAGAGCTGTCTCATGCTTTAAAAGCTCAAGACTAACACATCAAAACAACTCAATTTTTGCCACTTTGAACAGGTACTAGAACAGTTGAATTAGAATTTTTTAAAACCAGAATAATATAGCTGTTTGAAGAGGCACTAATTATACAAGCCTGAAGCTCCTAGTGCAACTAACTGCAAATACTTCCCTCCTTCACAGGAGTACAATCAGACAAAGTTCACATACTCTAAGAGATAACAAACTTTTTTCCCAAAAAAGTTTCAATCCGTTCAGAAAATGCAGTGCCTGTCATCAAAACAATAATTCTTGCAGCTTTTGCAATTTTGCCTAAATGCTCAGTTATAGCAAACACAATTTCTTTGAAAACAGGAGATCTTTCATCACACTAAAACCAATGGAAGCTCCCTGGACAGAAATGCACAATCTGATATCCGTAAAATCTTGTTTTACTACAGAACTACAATTAAACAGTAGAAAACAGCAACCTCTCCACAGTCACCTGAAGAGTTAGCATGGAGCACAGTAGAAAACACACACATGGAATGAATCCCTCTGCTCTTCCCTTTAGGGACACCAGACTGACTCATAGACAAGACAGCACCACCTTTCATCATAAGCAGAGTTCTCAGAAATGCTGAGAAATACAATTCCCTTTGGCTTCAGTAGGAGCAAGTCCAAGAGTTCATCTGCACGTAAAAAGAATATACCCATATACAGCAGTGAGACTGCATGGGCTACAAAGACTGGATAGATTTCTTCAGCAATTGTCTTAATGTTCCAAAATTTGGTGAGTGGACCCTCTGAAATGGCTGTATCTGAAGTTAATTTTGAGCCAGAACAATCTTGAACAGCACTCTGAAACACGCTTCACCTATTACCTCAGCCGTCTGGAACATCTGCTAGCATCTAGCATGTCCTTCAAGACAAAACAAGCACAGTCTAATCATTCCAAACCTCTGCTGTTCACTGAACAGTTAGAGCTATTGCAGGTATAGGAAGTGCATCTCATTTTCATCTGCCAGCATCAGTAAATCCTTTATTTAACTGACAGGTCTCACATTTCCTCAATTCTGGAACAATAATATTTAGATAAAGAGCATTAATACACTCCATCTCAGCACTCACTGATATAAACCAAACTTCTCTACACAACACACCAAGATGAAAAGGCTAATGAAAACTTCTGATTGCCAGTACCACAGCTTATCCTTTAAAGAACTAGCAAGCTCTTCTCAAAATCTGAATTCGCCAATTTCTTTTGATTCCAAAAATGAAAAAAAGAGGAAAAAGAAAAGAAAATCTTCCTGTATCAAAAACTCAGATTTCTGCTTGTCTGGAAATTAAGTATCAAATGCACACAGACAGAGGAAAATTGTCACTTAATTCACAGCTAATTCTTCCAAGTTATTTACCTTTGTGAAAGAGCTCTTCAGCCAAAGCAGCAGTGATCCCATTGATCTCCTGCGAAGAATAAATCATTCTAATTAAATGTTATTTATATACTTCTAATAGCAATTTTTTTCCAGTGTGCACCATTGCTGCTTTCCCTTTTTCACTAGTGTACAGTCTAAAAAAAATACAACGGAACTGTGTCCATGTCTTATTGATTTCTTTGTAACTTGAAAATACTTCATACAAATATTCCCTAATTACTTATTTCATATGATTTTTATTTCCTAGATGGAATATACTGAACTACATTTAAATAACCAGATTCTGCATGTATTAGAAGTGCAACAGCAGCTACAGTAACTATTACTAGTCATAACAGCCCAGCTTGAAAGAGAGTTCAGTTATGGAGAAGCTATTATAAGTAGAACATTTTCCAAACAAACAAAAACCACAAAACAACCCAGGAATTTTAAGATTTTGAGTGCCAATAAGACAAAATAAACCCAATACATTAACAGGCCTACACAGAAGAGATAAAATAACTCAGCTTGTGAACTTCTACTCTCTATTAAGCCCACTGCACAAAGCAAAGACCACTTCCCCATCTTCCACCTTCTCTACTTTTCTGGGCCTACCTAGGTGCTCATCTTCCATTCTAGGCACTGACAGCTCCAGGAGGAAAGCAAAACACTGGACCACCAATGCAGGAATTTCTTCCTTCTAAATTTGAAGGTGCACAAAGATCAGTGCACTTATTTCCTATCTGAGCATACTTCTCTCCGTAAAAGAACACATGCTTTGAGGAAGTTCACAAATAGTTCTGAACACTTTTAACAGTTCTCTCTCAAAGACACAAAAAGCATAAAACCATTTGTGATAGTGAAAATTCCCCTAGACACACACACCTCTTTTTAACATAGCTGCAGTATAAACAAATAGTACAAATCATCACGAAATGAGTATCTGATGCGTTTACTTCACTGACAAATCCCTCCATTTATAAGGAGAGGATAAATTCACAGGGCATCTGAAACAGTTTAGCTCATTTCATGAGGCAGCCATTTTTGAAAAGCACATTCTTACTGTAACTGACACCCCACTCAGAGGATGAAACAAAGCCTCCACACTGTTGTACTGGGAACAACAAGCTAGAAGGAGCTGCATTCCAAACAAAATTCAACAACTACCTCTTCTTTGAACCAACCAGTTACACTCATCTAGCCTGCTCACATTATCCCTTTCATCACCTGAGACACACAGAAGATATTTGTATATGTTCATAATTAAAACAAGATTATGAATTGGATGGCTTAGCGACTAGCACGCGAAGAAATGCTACTCTGTTCCTCTGTCAAACTTACAAGAGACCTCTGTCTTAGCTCCAGCTACTTTTCTGCTTCAACCCCACAGAAGCCCCATTGTTTGCAGAACACTCTATTTTCATGCAAAAGCTCGTATCTGCAAGTTAAAGCAAATCTTTTGAGATGACAAAATATAAGACTGCAACAAAATCAGCATCCCTGTATCTCCACAGACATCCTATTCAATGCCAAGGTGATGCATTGCTATCACATACAACTGCATCTCCTTGCCAAGTTGTACCTGACCTGTCCCTGCAATACATAAGGGCTTGAAAGCGCTTTAAATATATTTATGATAAAAACATCTATTTCTACTCCATATAGTTCTATTACTACGGGAAATAAAATTAAACAGCCCCTACTGGAAACACTACAAGAGAAAGTATAGCAGCCTTTCTACCCAAAGTAACAAGACAAGAGCAGGGATTTTACTGCCTCAAGAACACATGTAGGTCATCCGATAGAGATATTTTAAAAGATCAAAGTTCTACAGGAAGATTAT
The DNA here is from genome assembly GCF_002078875.1 of Numida meleagris. Lineage (NCBI taxonomy): Eukaryota > Metazoa > Chordata > Aves > Galliformes > Numididae > Numida > Numida meleagris. The sequence continues at coordinate 477,837 of NC_034419.1, read as the reverse complement.
TTTCCAGCAGAATTGCTGTGGTAAATATTTAGCTTTACTGCTGAATAGCTAACTTTTTTTCTGTAAATATTTGCAAGCTCCAAGCAAAAACAATTGAGTTGGAGTTTATAATTCAATCTCCATTCCCTTGAGCCAACAAAATGCAGAGTAAGCAACACCTTTGCTTCTAAAATACAAAAACAGAAACTTCCATACACAAATAATACCAGATCTTTGAGAAAGCCTTAAAAAACAGGAACACTACAGCAAGAGGAAAAAATTAGCTGAAAAACAGGGCAAGGAATAGGAAGAAGTTCAGCCTGCATAAGAGAAACTTTGCTGAAGCTGCTGCACTGAAACATTAATGAAACATTGAATAGCATTTAGGAAAGAACAGTCAGTGAGAAAGAAAAAGCAACTTTCCAGTCATCAGAAAGCTTGTTCCACCTGAACAGAACTGCCCCTACATTATCATACATATTTTTAATAAATTTAAAACTTCTAATTCATTTAGAGGACTCAATCATTATACAATCTAGTGCTTCTCAATCAACTCTGCAGGGTAATAGTAATGCTATGGACAAAACCCACAGCTTTACCTGAGTTTAAGTCTAAACTCTAACCAGGATGCTTATGTTCACACAATGCAACTTTAGTAGTTTTTACTTTTGTTGCTAAGGCTTAATCAACATACCTAATGGACCATTTGCGACTCATTTCTGAAGCCTTCATAAGAAACTACAAAGTGCAATCTCAGCACACCCCACACCAAAGCAATTACTGCTTTTTCTTTCCACTAAGCTCTCTCCAGTGCATTTTCCTCTCTATAAAATAAAGTCCACTCTCTCCCTTGCAATATGAAGCAGTACTACAAAAAAAGCTTAATGATGCACAAGAGACAAATGAACAATTTGCAGTATGAACATGAAAGCAAGCCATGGCTTCTTTCTTCCTTACTGTAACATTGTCAGCTGAATGGAGCTATGTCTCCAGGGGCCTCACCATTAGCATGCTCTCCTACAGAAGTGCTATATTCCTTAGTTTGGTCTACTGGAAACTGTTTCAGTGTGAACCACAGCTCTGCCCATTAACTGCTGAGTAGGGGAGGAAGTGGATCAATTACACAATGTTCCTTCTGAGAGCTGGAGCTGTTGACTTCAGCCTAACAACCAATTCAGCTGCAGATTTATTCACCACTTCAACTATTCTACTAGGGATTTTCTGATCTTACTATGCTGGCAAGCAGTGTGGGCAGGGACTGTACCTACTGCAAAGAGGTTGGTGTCAAAATTGGTGTAAAAAAAACCCAACAACTTCATGTTTTTATTATATTATGCAAAAGGTTGAAAGAGAGTTATTTTAAAAAGACTGCATGAAATTCTCTTTAAGAGAGAACTACAGAAGGACATTCAGGACTGCATTTTATATGCTAAAACCAAAACTTACATAAAAATGAAAGTGTAAGAAGTGAGACAAAACTTTTGGAGCAGTAACAGGGAACTTGACAAGAAGTGTTTGCAGGTAGACTTCTAATTCCTTTTGCCTCTTCTCCACCAGGCTTTTGGAATTTTTTCCAATAATCTTCTTCGGAGGTAACAGGTTTTTATCTATTTTCTTTTCTGAAACAAGCTGAAAGATAAAGACCAGACTTACTACTTCCTATGTGTGGTAACAACTTACAGGAAAGATGCAACTGAGTATCAATACAAGTTTCTGAGGCTATAGTTATTCATCCCCATCTCTCACAGTTCAAAAGGAAAATGCAACATGGGCAGTTAAAACTGCTCAGTCAAGTAGGATTTAGTGCAGTGGTATCTAGTAGATATTCCCACTGTTACGGTGGGAAGAAAAGATGTCCTATACAACAGATCTACAGAAATTGTTTTGTAAGAGGCTTAGGCCACAGTTTTAATACCCTTACCTTTTCATGTAGGTCATGGAAATCACTGTAGCGATGTTTGACTGTCCACTGATGATTGCCAACACTGACCTGAATGATGTACACCTGAAACAAAGAATGTAAAGTAGAGAAAGGAACTTGAAAAGCATTTATTTTAACAGAAAGCTGACATGTACACTATAAGGCTACATATAAAGTATGTAGAATCGAATCTCCATCTAATCTTGCAGTTAACTAACAGCTAATCCAAACTCTAAGGTGACTCTGCTGAGGTAGGACACCTAATCACAGAATTTCAGGGGCTGAAAGGGTCCTCTAGAGATCATCGAGTCCAACCCCCCTGCCAAAGCAGGCTCCCTAGACCAAGCTGCACAGGTAGGTGTCCAGGCAGGTCTTGAATATCTCCAGAGAAGGAGACTCCACAGCCTCTCTGAGCAGCCTGTTCCAGTGCTCCGCCACCCACACTGTGAAGTTCTTATGCTCATTTGTGCGGAACTTCCTATGCTTCAGTTTGTGGCCATTTTCCCTTGTCCTATCACCATGCACCGCTGGAAAGAGTCTGGTCTTGTCCCTTTGCCTCCCACACTTAAGATATTTATAAACATTAATCAGATCCCCTCTGAGTCTTCTTTTCTCAAGGCTGAACAGACCCAGGTCGCTCAGCCTTTCCTCATAGAGGAGATGCTCCAGGCCTTTTACCATCTTTATCTAACACCACACACAAGGTTGTTCCACAAACTAAAACATGCAGATGCTGCTTCTTTTAAAGAAAAGTTACTCTTGCAATCCAAAATCTAAAGCAAACAAGAATTCTAAACCACTTTTTCTTAACATTTCTGCTAGCCAAGTGAGAATTCATAGCTACCCACAACAAGCCTGAGTTAGCAGCATCCCTTTTTCAATCTACCAAGTTGCAGAGCAGGGAGAGGAGCCTGGCGAACATTCTGTTGCCACTTCACAGTTAGGCAGGAATCTGGTTGTGAACTTTTCAGAAATGTAGGTGAATCCTCCAGTTGGCTGGGGGATTTAATTCCTTTTAGAGTAAAACACCTAATGTAGCTTCCTGATCACTACAATTGCACCCAAATGTTTATTGCAATTCTCAAAACAAAACCAACACTTATTTAGACAAAGCTATTTTAAGCTTCACATGTAGCAAAAGCAGGACACAAGATTTTCATTGCAGGTGACTTTCCCCGTTGAGCACTATTGATTCTGCAGGAAGTTCACATTCCACCTTTGGACAAAGGCAATCCCAAAGAAACATTAAATGTAGAAAAGAAAACACAAAGTACAAAACAGACAAGGATCACCAAATTAGTTCCATATCTGCTTGAAAACAACACAAAACTTATCCAATCCAACTTCACTCCTTGGAAAAGATCTTAATCAAATCTTGAAAGCATTTAATAAAGATGATAACTTGCTTCCCATCAGAGATAACACAGACATGATTCATAGCTACTATGAGAATGATGCACGCTTAGCTGGTAAGTCAACTTCAAGAAATGAAAACCAGAGTGAATTTTCAATTTGCTGCATAAAAGGCAGACAGTTAGCACTCACTCTTAGCCCGGACCAGGAGAATGCCACACATTAAACAGAATGCCTCTTGCATTTTAAAAGTGAAGTTACTTCAAAAAAAATATAATAGGTATGAGATGCATCTGATGCACAGGCTTGCTGAACAAAACGTCTTACGGAGGAGCAAATCAAGATGCCCAACTCGTGCGTACAGCGAAGGACATGTCAGTGTTTGGGTGAGTAATGCAAACACAGATGAATGCCTACAAGAATTACAATCTCAATTAAAGCCTGCATACGATTTCCAGGCAGGTTATGTTGAGAAACCACCAGTCTGGATCATTTACTTCACTGATGACAAACCAAAACAGGAATAACCTGAGTGTCAGCAGTACCTCATATGCAAGGGGAGACTAAAAGAAATCATCAGATTAAATTCAGAACCACAGAAGTACTATGCAAAGAAGCCATCATAAGAATACTAGTTATTTTTAAATCTGAGTGTGCTAAATTATGGCAGATGGCAGTATATATTACGTATATATACTGCCACTGTAGTGGCAGGGTACATACGGTACATAATATATATTATGTATTAGTATATTAAGGCAGTATAGCTAAATGCAATGCAGACTGAATATGCAATGAATAAAATCTCAGATGAGATACTGAAAACCCAGTGAACTCCACAGCTCCCAACTGCAAGCTCATCAGACAACAAAGCTACATGCCTCCTCCCTGCATACAATACAAAGCAAACATACAACAAAGGTTCCATGAAAGCTTTTACCAAAATGACAAGGTCCCGAGCACTTCCAGAAACAGAGCACTGAGCCAAATGGACAGTCTTATCAGGAAAAGATCTGTTAAGGCAGATTCTTCAGATGCACCAACCCCTCACAGCATTCCTCACGTAGAACACAGCTGCAGCCAGCCATACAGACCCACCCCTCAGACTGCACATTCATCCTCAATCTGTCATTATCTTGAGGAGTACCAATGCAACAGACTTATGTGCTCTAAAACCTTGTTTCAATTCATTCTAGAGCAAAAAAACATCTTGGGCTTTTAAGAAAAGCCAGGTATGTAATTACATTTTCATTTAATTGAGTGGACTAACAGGACATGGCCAGCAGTTCAAGATTCATGAATGTCTGCCCACACACCAAGCCACCTGCTGGCAGGCACACATGGGGAGATGAAACACCATGCTGCACCTTCTCCCAGGCATGACAGCTTACCATGTGAAACTTCCACCTGTATTTATGACAAACTGCATTACTCTTCAGCTAAACATGAAAACATTCACATCCACAGGTTTTCAACCTGGGAGCCTACCTCCCAGTGTCTTCACTAAACTCTTATCTGTAATACATTTTTGTAAGCCTTTCTACATGTTATTTTAGGCAAAGGTTTACCATATCTAGTGCTGTATTTCTATTTTCTTACCCATAACATCAAGGTCTTCATAGTTAAGTACTCACTCCCTTACAGCACGCCTTTTACCTTCCTAAATCCTTAAAAGTGAAATGCTTACTTAAGCAAATTAAGATGTATAGCTTCTAAAGCAGCTGTTAACAAACATCGGTGATCTCAGACTTCTTCTTGTCTACAAAAAGCTTAGCAAAACCTGTTCATCTTGTTTTGTACAGAGAACTTGCCTTTTTGCAGTATCCTTCTTCCAACTCCACAAACTTCAGTATCACTGAGAGAAAAACAAGTACCTGGCAAAGCTGCCTACAGCCAAAGCCTAGGGCACAGGTGCAGCTGCAGCCAGCAGTTCCCAAATTGCAGAGCAATGACACAACTGCATCTGCTCCTCCCTGCCTCCTCAGGCAGTCCATTTACACCCACCTGAGGAAGCCACAGTCTTTTCCTTAAATATCAAACCTTGTATTAAAAACAGCTGCACAAGAGAAGAAAGGCAGGAAAGCAATTTCAGGCTAAACAAATGCACAGAAGGAAACAATTGAAGTGCTGGCAGCCTTGAGGCCTTCTAGCAATCAGCCAGTCTTCAGTCAGCACCTAGTCCAACCAGCATACACAGGGGAAATGCTTGGTGAAGGTGCTCATGCTTTTCGAACTCAACAGAAACACTATCAGTAACTGCATATCTTCTCTGCTGGGTTAATCCATACCTTGCCTTCCTACCTAACAATTCCAACAAGAACCACATTTGAAAAATAATTTCAAGATTACACAGAACTGTGGGTCTTCCCTATAAAATTTACAGAATTTAATCCCCTAACCATCATCCAGATACCATTAAAATAAGGCCCCCTTCTGCTGAGATTATAAACTCTGAAATACAGAGTACAATGGGGAGCACCAGTGTTAAAAAAAAAAAGATTCTTTCAAAGACAAGGATGTAAACACAAGTGCTACTATCTTGTCTGCTACGCATTAATGGTTAATGATGCAGTTTGCTACCACTACTTCCTTTCTAATCTTTAACAGATGCGACTCACTCTTACACCCTTAGATATTTTTACTTCTGCTCCAGTGCAGGTCACTGTAAAGACCTTACTGTCACACAACTCAATTTTAAAACCAAACAAATTCCAATTTTTGCAAACCATCTCACTTTGCCAATCATTTTGTAAATCATTTCTGTCTTCATTTAAAATTACACCTACATCTAATTGCTCAAGCCTTCTCATACAAGCTGCTGCAGGTTTGCAGTCCTGCTAACACTCTTCATGGCTGTACAAACAAGCAAGCTTAACATCTTGACACCTTCAAACCTGCAACAAGATAATCAAAAAACAGGATCAATTACTTTCAAACTTCCCTTCCTAGTGGGCTACTTTTAAAGCCTCCAAGAAAAGTAGCATTTTAATAGCACATTTCCAGAACTCCAATCATTAAAAGAGAAATCTTGAAAGACTTCTGTTAACTTAGCTGCCAGCCTAATCAGCAGCTGATTTGCTGAATGCTACCTACAAAGCCATATGCCTGAATTACAGCTCCATCTTGCACTCTGACGGCATCGCCCAAGGTACCACGATACTAGTTTGTGCACTGAAGCAGCAAAGCAGCTAGCATTTCCCTTCCCCTACCTGTAACCTCTGGCAGAGCAAGTGATAATAACACTTAGACGTTTCCTCAAATTCACTGTAATTTGTCTTGCACAGGTATTGTAAAATACTGGTGAAAATCCTCAACACCAACATTAACAGCTCAGAGTCACAGTGCACACTTGGCATGGAAGCTTCCAGCCAGCACGCTGCACGTCTCACCACAGGACTGGAACAACAGCTCTGCTCAGGAGTGAATCACATCCTGAAAAGCACAGCTCTCATGAATACACATCCTGTAGTTGCCAGAAAGTGCTGAAGCTATTTTCAAGAATTTATTTCAAGCTTTCAACCACTGACTGCTCACAGCTCCTCACCTCCCCAGACAAAGACGGTTTAGGGGATGGCAGCATGGAGAGTAGTTATGTTCTTCATGTACTACAGCTGTGCACATTCTCTGTCCTATTAAAGACAGAAATTGCTCTAAGTTTTCTTTGGGAACCTGTTCAGGAGCAGTAACATGGAAGACTCGTTACTTGGAACGAGAAGCAACCATTTACAAGCACTGCCCTGCTCCAGCAGTGCTGCTCTCCTCTTCCTCCCCTTCAGAGGAAGAGAACCGGGCCCACCTCCTGCATCCAACAGATGCGGTCACGCTAAAAGCCAGCAGGAGGAGCGAGCACTTCGCGTTACATAAACCAAGGGCGGTGTGCTGGAGATGCGTGTGTGCTATTACGCTGAGGTCGGCTTCATGAGAAGCTTCCTGAAAAACACAGCAAAGAGCTCCGCAACAACGCAACCCGTCGAAAAATGGAAGTGAGACACCAAAACCTGAGCTCCTTCCCAACAAAAAACACTGCGGACCACATTTCCCCTCTGCCTTCCTCCAGGAGAAGCACCGCCGAATGCCAACACCACCCCAAATCCCGTGATCTCATCTGGAAATGGCACGGAACGACGGCCGCGGCCCTTACCGTGTAGGTCTCCACGAGCTCGGAGCCTAGGATCCGGGCGCTCCGCAGAGGCTCCTCGCCATCCTCGCCCGCCGCCGCCTCCATGATGTGGGAGAAACGCGCAGCCTCCCTCACGCCGCCGCCGCTCCCCTCCTGCTGCTGCCGCCGCTGCCGCCTCCCCCCTCGGCCCCCCGGCCGCCCCGCTGTGCCGCCGCCGCCGCCATTTTGGCTCTGCCCCCTCAGGGTGCGGCTGGCCCCGCCCGCAGCCATTTTATTCGCTTGGCCCTTGGGGGGCGGGGATTGCCTCAGGGAGAGGTGGGATTGGCCTGGCCCCGCGTCCGTCTGCGCACGGGAGGCGTGGCTAAGCGACAAGGGGGCGCGGCTTGGGTGTGTCTGTTGCGCCTGCGTGCTTACTCTTTGTGGAGGATGCTCGTGTCCCGTAAGGGAAGGCGGCGCAGTTCTGTGTAAGTGCGCGCTGTGCAGCAGTGTTGTGCAGTGGAGCGCAATGTAATGCAACACGGTGCCGTGCTGAGCTGTGCAGCGTGCGCTGTGCAGTGTAGTATTGAGCTGTGCAGTGCAACACTGTGCAGTGTTGTACTGTGCAGCCTAGTGCAGTGCTGTGCAATGCAATGCAGCGCTGTGCGGGCCAAATTGGGCCAAGTTTCTGACTGCCTCACGTCTGCCACGGGGCGTGCTGGGAAATAACCCCCCCAGGCAGGCGTTGTGGGAAGCATCGGCCTCGGCTGCACTCTGATGGGCTGGGGCTGGGGCTGGCAGCCAGGCCGCGGGGGCTGAAGTGGCCTTCGTGCCTCTGCTGTGTCCCAGGCACTGAAGGACTGAGCTGTCCTCATCTCAAAGGCTACCAGAGCTCAGCTGAGGAGCGGCGCTTGCAGAAGCATTCTCCATCGCAGCCTTTGCTGCAAATTATTTAGTGAGCGCAGAAACCCACCGTGGCCCTGACCACCACCACTGGGTGCTCAACAGGGACAACCAATTTTTGGCTTGCAGCACGATTTCTGTTGAAGGCAGGTGGCTTTTATTTTTGGAGGAGAGAAAGCCAACAGCTGCATCCATCCCTGCGGCTTGGCTGTCCGCAGGCCAAAGCCCACCAGAGGGAGTGCTGCACCCCCAGAAGCGCGGCCTGGACGGGCTGCTTCGGGGTAAGGGCTTCTCCCTGCCCTGAAACCGCTGCTTGTCGCTGGGGGCAAAGCGCTGCCGGCCCCGAACGTGGGCTGCTCCATCCGCGCGGGCATGGGCTGCAGGTCGCCGCTTCCTGAAGGATGGGGAATTCATCCCAACGTGCACCGCTTGGCAGCGCCCCGTGGTTGTTTGCAGCCCCAGCGGAATGCAGAAGGCCCGGGGAAAGCTCCCGATTTGCCTCTGCCCCGCTACTTGGCGCAGCCGCATGCTGCACGTTTCTCCCGGCTCCTCCAAGGACGTCGTCCCCGGGCCCCGGGGCAGGGGACAGACTCCCGCTGCCCGGGGTATGCAGGGGGGCCGTCCGGGCCGTCCCGCGCTGCTCGCTGCAAGCAGGCACGGTGCCACGCGTGGCAGCCCAGGCACGAGGCGAAGCGCTATTGCGGGGCCGGGCTGCAGTGGGCTGGCGCATCCCGTGGGACTGGCCACAGCCCCCTATATCAGTGGGGCTGGCGGGGCGGCAGCGGCAGAGCGCATCGGTGACGCCCCCTGGCTCCTCGCCCTCTCTGCCCAGCCATGGATGACATCTATAAGGCGGCGGTGAGTGCCTGCCCGGGCTGGGATTCTGGGGAGGAATAGGACGACGAGGAGATGTTGGTAGCGGGGCAGCTGTTAGTTACAGGACGCCGGCGGGCGGCTCGGGAAGAGTCACATCTTCTCGTCTGTGTGAACCTGCCAGCGCTGAGGTGTTCCGAGCCTCCGCGAAGTGAAAGGGGCGGCTGCGGGCTGCGGTCACATCCCGGCAGAGCAGCGCTTCCTACAAAGCGAGGATGATTTTCATGGGTTCAACCCTCCCATTTCTGGTGCTTTAAAATTCTAACCACCGTTGCTTAAGTTCCCCCTTCCTCCGCAGAGTGCTTTTCAGTGAGACTTTTAAAACCTCTCTGCTTTGGCTAGTATTTCCGAATGTCCCCCTCTGCTTTGCCGCTGTTACCCCCCTGCTGTCTGCTGTGCAGGAATCCAGGCTGGGAAGCAGGCTCTCTGGGAATGCGGAGTATCCCGGCAGCTGCACGCAGCGCTTGCCCTGCACACCCAGAACGCTCTGGTCCATAATAAGCTCAGTGCATCAGTTTGTAATTTAGACAGAGAGTGATATGCGGGTGTGATAAGGATGAAATAGATTCTGGGTTGTGTGAATCACTGCTGTGTGCCCGGAGTTAAAATACAGTGTAAGGGTTTTGTTTTTTTTTTTAATATATATATTTTTTAATATAAGGTTGATCAGGTTTGTTTTTAACAAAAAGCTTGAAAAATACAATTCTACAAGTACAACTCCAAGAGGTTTAAAGAGAAAAAAGACATTGTTTGGTGAAACAAAATTGACAGAAACAAGATGCTGCCTCTTCTCCTGTCCCTTGGTCAGCCCTGAACCTTGTAGCAGTGACACCCTCCTGGGATCCAGATAGTGTGTGAAGAATGAGGTGGATAGCGTACGACAATGTGCTGTGTGCCCCAAGGAGCATGCAAAAGGGAGAAGAACATGCCCTGTAAAATCAATGAAAATCCAGCCCACTATAATTTAGCCTTTAAACTAATTATGTTCCCTCATGGAACAGGTCCTTGCTGTATTCTTTAGGGACTTCATGCATGGATTAGGAAGAAAGCCTGGGGTGCCTTTCCACCCCAAAATGGGCAAAAATCCATGGTGAAGGTCAGCTCTAGCTTGAAGCCTGTGGGTTTCAACCCAAACTTCCTCCATCGGATACTGCAAGTAGAGTCCTTGACCTGAGAAATGAATTGGTGGGCTCTGACAGGGAGCTGCCAGTTTAAAGGCAAAAAAAGAAGAGGCAAAACAGAGCGTGCATGGCTGAAATCGACAGCTTTTTCATGGGTCTGTTCCCAAGAATTTAACTGTAGGAAAACATTTCTCTGGCAAAAAAAAAAAAAAAAAAAAAACAAAAAAAAAAACAAACAACCAAAAAAAACCAAGAACTTTCCCTGCCTGACTTCAAATGGAAATGTGGGATGAAGAAAGGAGCTGAAAGAGCAAAATCCTGTGGGTTTGGTGCCTGCCTTCCCAGAATGCCGCAGGAGAAAGCCATTCCCAAGCAGGAGGCAGAGGAAAAAAAAAAGAGAGAAAGCTGTGAACTGCATCTGTGACCAGAGGGCACAATAAACAGCTTGGGAGAAAGCTGTGTAGTAAAAGTGTCGTTGTGTGGTTACATTCCGTTCAGCACAGCTCCACATCCTGTAGAAAGCCAACATGCAGTAGTCGAAAAAAAACCTTTAGAAGTAAGGATTTGTTATTTGCTGCGTAATGTCAGCAAACCTATGAGGGTATATACTAATATTATATCCGTGCTGAATTCCCTCAGTGCAGCCACAGAACCCAATGGGTTTTAGTCTCACCCACTCATGTCTAGATAAGGGTGTGCAAGCACAAAGCTATTTCAGGAGCATTTTTCAGCTCTGTTGAGCAGTGCTAAGAGTGTTGCCAGGGACAAGTGTCAGGATAACAGGCTCCAGGGATGCATACCAAAAGCCTGGGAACAATCACAGGGTTCATCTTTATCTCCTGCACCTCTCTCATCAGGGCTTATAAATAGCAAACACTGCCGGGGGGTCAGGTTACCCAAGCGGCCGTGGCCATCGGCTGAGCTGCCCAAATGATGCCTGCAGAGGGCTTGGGGCTCTTCCTGCTGCTCTTGGCAGGGCCTTCTCACCCCAAAAAGGCTCTGCAGGGATCTGGATAGGGCTCTTTTCCTAATTCCTGCTAAGATAAAGCACTTTCCCTGTCTCTCTCTGCAAGCAGGAAGAGTTTCCAGTTGTTTTTTGCCAAATCACTGCTTTTCTGGGGAAAAACCTGGCTTCAAAGACAGGGTGTTGCTGGGCTGAGGGGTTCTGCTTCAACCCAAACCTGGTGGGAATGGGTGTGGGGGCTGTGAGAGGTGGTGTGGGAGGGACAAGTCATTGTAATGGATGTTACCAAAGGGGCAGGTGGATATGGCGGTGGGGTCAGCAGCGCGAGCTGAGCATTGCCTGCAGGCAGGGACAAAGCCCGCAGCATGGTGGTGCGCTCCAAGAAGATCCGAAAAAAAACGCACTTCACGAGGATCTGGTGGATTCCTCTTTGCTCTCCTCATCAGTTTTCATTAATTCCTGCTAACTAATAAGCTCCCACTGACAGTCACCGGACTTGGGAGCAATCTGCCTGCTCATCTCATCCATTGCTGGGTGGCTGCAGGGACCATTTCTTCCAGCTGCTCCCATCTGCCTCAGTTTGCTTCCGCGTTCCAGCACTCAGGTGCAGGGAACAGCAGTGACTGGAGCCTGCTCCTCATGCACAATAACCTGCCTGTGGCATGTCTCCATTTCACCCCAGGAGCCCATTTTGCTTGGGGTGCATATATAGACCAAGGAGTTTACACAAGTGCTGGGACTACGAGGTGAAGTAAAACAGGCTGAAGGGAATAGAGGCAGAACCTCTACAAAAAATACTTCTGGTGGAAGTAGACAAGATCTTAATGCCTTTGATAGTTTATTGAATCTAGGGCTGAAAACAACTACTGGGAATGGTCTTGGCCATGGGGCCATGAGAGCAGCTCATGGAGGGTTAGCAATTAGAAGTGATGAGGAATTAAAATGAATTGCTCTCTGTCTTTTACTTACAGGTTGAGCAGCTGACAGAGGAACAAAAAAATGGTAGGTGCATATTTAACCTGACACGGCAGCCTGAAGATGAGCTCCCAGGGCTTTTGATCCACTAGGATCACATCACAGGCAGCTTCTGTGTCCCCTGGGTTTTCCCACAGGCAAGCCCCCCACCTGGGTCTGCAGCATGGGACAGGACCCCCACATCTCCTCTCCACTCTCTTCCCAGAATTTAAGGCTGCCTTCGACATCTTCGTGCTAGGGGCAGAGGATGGCTGCATCAGCACCAAGGAGCTGGGGAAGGTGATGAGGATGCTGGGGCAGAACCCTACCCCTGAGGAGCTGCAGGAGATGATTGATGAGGTGGATGAGGACGGTGAGAGATTTTGGTTTCTCATTTCAAGCCCCGTCCCCATGCCCAGTGTTCCCTGCTGCCCATGGGTCTCGGCCAGGATCCGTGCTGGGGATGGCACCTGCTGAGAGCCAGGGGCTGGGGTTTTGACAGACACAACACACCCCACGCTTCAGTGTGGTTCCTTTTGGAAATTTCCAGGCTAATAAACACTATAAAAATTATTATCCCTATTGTGACCAGACTGCTTGAACCAATTTGGTAGCAACTGGTATTTTATAAATGCCACAATTAGATTTCTATTAGCAGGAAAGTCTTTCACTGCTCAAACGTATACAGACATAGACATGTATACTGATCAAATCAGTGCACATACACAAAAAACACTGTGTGCAGGTTGGAGAGAAATACTATACTAAGTAACTGGAAAATATAAAAGCAGTCAAAAATCATGCAAAATCTTAGTGTCATTGAAAACAACAGTACTATACTGCTGGTGCAAAAATAGCGCATGAATACTTGCCTGCTGGAGTTTTTATTATTGAGATGGACAGGTGCCTCCATGGCAGGAATTCATATTCGTCAACGCTTCCAGCAGTATGTTTGGTTTGCTGGAGCAAAATGACTGCAAAAGGTAAAAAAAAAAAGAGTAATGAGTTCAGTCCATGGCCTCAGTCACTCTCTCCAGCCTGCAAGCTGCCTCCTGACACAGAGCTGCTCTCTGAGTTCTGTCCCTCAGTTCCTAGCAGGAACTTTGTCCTCTCACCTGGCTTTACCCATGCACCCACTGTCTGACAGTGTTCATTCTGCCCACAGGCAGCGGCACTGTAGACTTTGATGAGTTCCTTGTTATGATGGTCCGGTGTATGAAAGATGACAGCAAGGGAAAAACTGAAGAGGAACTCTCAGATCTCTTCAGGATGTTTGATAAGTAAGAGCCATGGCCACTAAATGGGTGATGGGAGAGGTGAGATGGCCCTAGCTCACATCTCCAGTGTGTGGGTCTGGGTCCCTTCCTAAGCTCTTCTGTCCTCGCACAGGAATGCTGATGGCTACATCGATCTTGAGGAACTGAAGATCATGCTACAGGCAACTGGAGAGACAATCACTGAGGATGACATAGAAGAACTGATGAAAGATGGGGACAAAAACAATGATGGCAGGATTGACTATGACGGTAGGAGTCTTTCTTGCCTGAAGTTTGGTTGTGAGTCCTTGAGGAGCTCCCATGGTCTCAGCTGTCTTTGGGGACAGGTGTGAACTTGTGCAGGCAGAGCTGGGCAATACGCCTGATCCCAGCCTGGGTTCTTCTGGAGCTGGGGAGGTTCTCAGGCTTGGAAAATGTTTACAAGGGCCTAGGCCTCCCTTAACTCCCCACTGATGCTGTACAGCAAGGTTTGTTTTCACTGAGACCTGCCCATCTGCTTTTGCCACCTAAACACAAGCATCAGCACTGAAGGGCTCTTATTTTGAAGACAGTGCTGCCAAAATGATCCGCAGACCACTTTTGAGTGGAGTCTGTGGCTAGGCGTGACACTAGGCACTGGTGACATTTCCATCGTCAGGCATGAGGAGCTCTGGCCACGGCCAGAGAAGTGGTAGCCATCTGCCTGGCCTCTTGTGCCTCAGAGAGATGGAAAAAGAGAAAGGGATGTGGAGAGCTGCCAAGTGCGTACTATGGCAGCTGTGAAAGTACTTCAGTGCCACCTAATAGCCCTCATCTCTGATGTCTCCCCCTTGGCAGAGTTCCTGGAGTTCATGAAGGGAGTTGAATAAATCTGAGGCCGGATCGACAGCCCAAATCTCTGAAACCCCTTCCGCTCTGTGACTCAGCTCCTCAGTTCCGTCCCCTGGCTGCCAGCATGAAGACTGAGCACTGAGAAGGGTGGCCATAGGGAAAATAAAAGCACGTTGCTATCAAGTGCCTCTGATAGTTGTTCCTTGGCAGTTAGGTGAGTGCTGCACCTTGGCCATAGGCTCACAACCAAAGGGGACGCTCCTTGTGGCTGTGGGTAACTGCCAGGGAGCCACCATTTTGTGTCACCGCCATGTTGCGTTGCCCCACTGATCACACCATGGTGAGGGCAGCGGGGGCCTGCACTGGTGCCTGCTGGTTTAACTGGAGCACTGGCAACATTTTAGTGATGAAACATGAATTAACAACCATGTATTCCGTTTTTAAAACCCTGGGAAAGGAACATCTCCTTTCCTCCCTGATGTCACCACAACTGTCCCAAAGACACCCCTCCCTTCTTCCCCATCCTGATGGCTACCCTGTGATACATACAGAAGGAAAACATCTACTTGATTTGGAAACACCTTTCTTGTCTCACTCTGTATGGAGGGAGGCAGGTTGCCCCGTGAGGGAGCCACGCCATAGCACTATGGCATCTCACACTGAATCTGAATCCCAACATTTTTCCCTTAGAAATCACATGTGTTTGGGCCCCAAGGGTTCTGAGCAGGGCATGACCCTGATATGATCTCAACAGACATATTCAGGGTGGCAGCAGGGTCAGGAGGACGAGTGGTGTTGTTTCTGATGCCTTGGGCACCGTCTTCTCTCTCTCCAAGGAAGTGCGGCATTCCTATGGTATTAGCAGCTCCCCCTGCACATAGCTGCCTCCTCCCATCGAATTACATCCCAGCACGGCTCACACATTGTGTTCATGTTGCTAAAATCAAATGTTTACTCAAGCAAAATAAATATTGGCAGGGGCAGGGCACAGCACCAGGCTGCTCCTGGGCAAGCCCTGCAGGTGCTGCTCTTGACCCCAGGGCAGGTGTCACCATCTTCCTTCCTTTTGCCTTTTCTCCTAAAATACATCTTCCCAATGGAAAACAAACAAACAAAAAAACACACCGAGCAGCTGTAGCTTTGTCTTGACACATGCTGTCATTTCTATCAGTACTGAATATTATTAATGCACACCAAACAGGCTTGAGGTTAAAACAGCTGAAGTGCAGATGTGAGAGGGGTTGCGTTTTTCCTCTGGACAAGGAGCAACAAATGGTTTGCCCAAGCAGGGCTTGTAACATCAAAGGAAACAAGGAAATGAGCTAGGGCAGCAGATTTTCCTTAAAACCCAGGATATTTTAGGAACATCTCTAATGCATACACCTGGAAAACACAGAAGGCCTCCCTGAGGGTCCTGAGCCCTCAGTGCCATGGCTCCTGGGCCAGATGCAGCCCAGAGCAAGGAGCATGTGCTCCGTGTGCATTCAGTGCTACTACTCAAAGGCAAGAGTCATGCCAGCCTTCTAACCCCAGACACACCTCAGACACACCTGTATTTGAGCCTCCTTTGGAAAGGCTCAGGGAAGGGGCAATAGCTCTCTGCCTCCCCTCTGGGCCCACACCCAAGTTTCTGCTGACTCTGCAGAACGGAAGATGCACCAGAAGCCAACAAAGGTGCAGAAAGTTGTTGGGTTGAACGTTATGGTAGGAAGCGCTGCTGTTACTGTCTTGTCTCCAGTGAGCCTGCTGCCTTGATTCCTTGAAGGTCTTCTCCAACTGGATGATTCCACGACTGTCATTTTCCACCACTCGAGTAGCGCAAGTCATTTAACAAGTCCTGCTGAGGCCTCCTGCATCTGAGGAAACCTTTGGAATGTTTTACCAAGGCCTAGAAATCTGTACAAGAGGTGCAGACAACTGGGTCTCAGCCACGCTTATAACCACAGCAATGTTACAGCTGTAAAATTCAGCCTTTTTCTTTCTGACCTGCCCAGTGAGGTGGCAGGGACACCGAATTTCCCCACAGCCACTCAGCCAACAGGCAACCCACACCCATATCAGATCTCAGCAGGCACCACTGACAGCCCCATTGCCTTCCTTTGTCCCAACCAAATCCCAATACTCAACATGGACATTTCCAAGACATTTACTACCATTTAGGAATAGGCTTTGGCTCATTGAATTATGAACATGAGAGGAAATAAGGAACTTTCCCAGCTTAACCTCTGCCCCTTTAGCCAACTTGGTGGCTTGGGAGGAGGCCTGGACTCCATAGAATCACCAAGGCCAGAAAAGACCTACAAGATCATCCAGTCCAACCATCCACTTACCACCAATACAAGCCCACTAAACCATGTCCCTCAATACAACATCTAAACGTTCCTTGAACATCATGAGCTCAGGGAAAAGGATGGCTGTGAAGGTTAAGAGAAGCCATGCAACCACACCTCAGCACTCTGCCCTTGGTTCAGGAGCACCAGGAGTACAGGCACAGGTAGCAGCAACGCACAACAACCTCACTAGCTGCCCCACTCTTTTCCCTGAGAACAAAACATGGATGATGGTGGCTGGAGAGAAAGAGGACCGAGGCATTGTAGCAGCTGAAACTTATTCCTACAAGAGCAGAAATGCTGGGCAATATTTGGGCTTTTTCTGTCCTTAGAGGCATTGGCAGGTCAGTGCGCTCAGCATAAAGTCAGAAAAACTGCAAGACCAGTTTTTCTAAACATGCTGACTGTTGTCCAAGTGTAAGCCGGCAAATGCCATGGGGTGGTGTGGGTAGATTTCACTGTTGGCTAAAGCACAGGAACAACTGCATTAGGAATTTAACATGACCTGATAGACAGCCAAGCAGCTTAGACAAACCTGTAGCTGGCACACGATCAGCCCCGTTAAAGCCTCTGTGCAGGAGATGTGCCTGGAGATGTGCTAAGAAGAAAACTCAGAACCCTATGCATGTATGTAACTCAGAAATTTGCAGTTTCCCCTGGATGTTGTACTTGTGGTGCTAGAGGGCTTTAAGGAATGTGTCATGTTCACAAGCACTGCTTCAAGAAATAAAGTCATCAAAACATCCACTTTTTTTTCCTAATCAGACAAAAGCCATTCTGTAAAACAGCCCACATATCTGTATGCTCTTGCTCTGCACTACCCACATGAAACAGAGAACTGTGCTGCCATGTGACAGCAACATGTGCCACTGAATGCAGCCACAGCTCTTGGGCCACTTGCTCTGCTTCCTTTTGGTGGTAGCAGATTTGATTTCTACACTAGTTTGAAGCAAGTTTGCCACAAGGGCAACAGAAGTGAGCTAAGCTACATCAGATACACAAAATTTCACTGTGCCAAATCCACTGTTGTGAAGGAACACCTGTGACAGCTCTGAAACTCGGGCAAAGAGGAACTCAAATTCTGTTCATGCATTTTTTGCTGGAGCACACTACTGAAAGGTGGTGAAGGGGATCAGAACAATGTGCATCCAGACCTGCTTTTTATTTTCACAGCAAACATCAATGTCCCTGGTGATTACTGCGTCCCATCAGGGCATTTCCCACTGCTTTTAGTTCTCCTCCCCATTTCTGTACTGTGGACTTTCAGTGCAATTGCTCACCTCTGCAAAATGAGCTGGTCAGTGTTCAGTTACATGCCCTTTGCGCCCTATTTTTTTTTCACTGTAGGGAAAACAGGAGCCAACCTAGAACTTAATACTGAGCACTCTTCATTGCAAAGGGGAGAAATCATCATCAGCAAGTATGAAATGTATTACCTGATGTGTGGTAGTGGTTAAGCAGAGAGACTCCCTCAGAAACATCACCTTCCAGTGGGATGCCAAGGACTTCATCATACGGGTTTTGAAGTTTTTAAATGTCAAAGGTCACAGAGCTCAGCATAATGGGAATAGTTTCAAGTGGTGTGAAGCTGCCAGTTCCATCCCCTGGGCTCTGCAGATGTAATCCTCCCCAAAAGGATTGTCAGCTTCCCTCAACCAACAGAAACCAGGACAGAAATTACATGATTTCACACGCAAATGAAAGTGCAGGAAGACCCACTGCAGGGGCATGCCAGCACAGGCACCCATTCACAGCTTTCCCTTCTGGGCTGGCACATCATCATCCTTAAGGAAGGGAAGGGAGAGAACTCACGAATTGAGTTGTTATGGGGTTACAAACTGCCAATATCCAGGCAGTTTCCCGCAGGACTATCGTGTGTGCAGGGAAATCACAGAGAGGGGTAGATGACAACAAACCTGACACCAAGCTGCTGTGGAAGCTCGCAGACTCCTGCCTCTTGCTACACAATGATGCCTGGATTAAGGTTACATTCCTCTGTGCTGCATTTTGTCACGCAGACGCTATTTTGGTCAGAAAGTCAGCAAGCCCATATTTGGGAAGCTGTCCCACTGAAGGGCGACATGAAGGGCAGCATGGAAAGGCCGCTTTGAGTCAGCCCTGGGGAAGCTGCAGAGCCACTGGCAGCACATTGTCCATTTTTTGCTTCTCATTAATGTGCTGACATCCCTTTCTCAGCCCAAACCTTGTCTCTCTTCCCTCAAACCACATGCTGTGGGTAAGATGCTCTCACAATATAAGCCCTCTAGTGGAAGACACAAAGAGGAGTTAGAGATGAAGTCCCCCTTCCTCGACAGAAAAGCCTTAGTGCAAGATGTAAAATGTAGAACTCAAAGCAGACTGAAAATTTACAGACATACAGGTGAAGGTGCAGCAAAACAAATGCCAAGTCCTCTCCAGGGTTTGTGCTTTTTCTTTTACCGTTGTCACCATACAGCCCTGCAGTACACTGACCTTCATTTAGGCAGCTGGACCAGCCACTCTGCCTCCTCCAGCACTAGCAGCATCCCAAGGTGATGTGCGTATTAATGGGAACCACAATTATGCGGCTGTGCTTTTGTAGACAAGCTCACTGAACCAAGGAAGGCAGCTGCCATGGAACTCAGAGACCTCTGATCTCAGTTACCACCAGTACCATCAGGATTTAAACACCATAGAGCTGTGTCTAGATAATGTAACCAGCTGCCAAAAAGCTTTGCAGGGATGATTGTCATTTCCAGGGATGATTGTCATTTCCAGGATCCTCTCCCCAGGCAAGCACAGGCTTTTGGCTCACCTGAAGGCAGCAGGGACCAGCTGGTCTTTTTGTCTTAAAGATTTAAAAGATTTTATCCAGTGATATGAACTCATGACTGCATTCTCCAAACATGACTACACCAGCACACCACCCCTCCCTACTAGCACGTTGCTCTTGCCCAGAAATTAAGTTCTTCAAGCTGAGAAACTTCAACATTGAGAAGAGTCCAAGAGATGCATGCAGTAGGAATCATGCAGATGGAGGCTGCACATCTCTCCGGCTGCAAAGACACTCCTGTGATTTCAGTAAATCTCTGTGTTGGTTGGTCTAGGGCTGACCAGTCAAAAAAAAAAAAAAATCACTTGTAAACTGGGAAAAGTCTTGTAGAAGCACTTCAGGCCACAAAGAATTCAAAATACTTATTTCAACGAAGTATTTCATTATAGTAATTGGCTAAGGTATTTTTTAAAAAAACATTTTCATTCATTGGATGTTTCAGTCAAACATTTATTTCTCAACCAACCGGTCTTTTACTGCTGTACTTATGTACTTCCAACCCTTGCGTTGATTTGTGGATTTACACCACCAAGTGGACAAGTGCTGCAATTGCAATTTCAAGACAGGTTTGTTGCCTTTTAACACATGGTTCTATTCAGCAATGAAAATACTCATCTTGAGCCAACTTTGCTGACTGGTAGGACCAGGAAAAGCAAGTTCACTGTTTATCTGCAGTAGCAAAACCCTGTCATGGCACCACCTCTTCTTATGCTTTCGAATGCAACTTCCCTGATCTGATCAGCCAACTAGCTACATCAGACAGGGACTCTTGTGTTACTGCAGTGAAAGACTCTCATTGAAATACAGTAGCTTTGAAAAATCTAGGTATTTTATACAGACTTATAACCCTTATCATCTTTTAACACATTATTACTTGAAGCATTTTAGAAGACAACACATACCACTACTACATTAATTGCTACGATCTCTTACATTGCAGTTAACAAGATTTCCATTGCTGCAGCTACCCTTCTTGAACAGTAATATGGATGAGTAAGGAACAGCACTCAGAAGTCTGGTTGTGCCCTAACAGCACTAAGAACTACAGCAAAAACTGCAGTATGAGACAGCTTTGAACACACACGTCCATTATCAAAACCAGTTCTACCTATACTGAATACGGTCATCTAAGTGTCTGTGTGATGCAAAACACATTGCTGCTTGTATTTTAAAGCTTCACTCAGTATCCATTTCACAACTTGAAAACAAGCTAAGTTATTAGATGTTCACACTCTATACCAACAATTGCAGTAGAACACTACTGAGGAAGGGGCAGCTGTTTTACTTAGGACTTGTGGAGGCTGAGAACACCAATACACAACCTCTACAGCTTATCTGACTGGGAACAAAACCACACACTGGTCACTACACGTGGATGTGATGACACACAATTGGCATTTATAATAAAACTCAAGGCACTTTTGAGGGTTCTCCTCAAATTCAGGAGGTGAAGACTTTGTTATGTCCAATTTTATTTGTACAAAAATGCTTTAAACACACATGCCAAAAGGCAAACTGGTTCTTTGTCTTAAACCACGTCAGTCCTTCTTCTGTAGAGCTGCCTGCTTGGCATTGTTGGCCTGCATCTTCTTCAGCCCCTTCTTGTTGTGTTTCTTGGCAAATCTCATATTCCTCAGAAACTTGGGATCAACCTACGAAAACAAAGGAAAAATGAGCCCCACTGTAAAGGGACGCATATGATTCTATCATATTCCAGTTACTGCAATTCTAGCTGTGATTAATGCAGAAACATTTTCTGGTTTGGTACATCAACAGATAAATATACAGAAAGAACAAACTGAGTAATGCTGCAAACAAGACAAATTTCATTTTTGTGTTATAAAGAGCTGCTCCTGTCTTTTGACAGCTACTGGGTCACTAACACATCCTTTCAAGGCTAGGAGCAATCCTCAGAACTATCAGTGTCCCACTGAGACACACCTTCTTTACAACAAGGAGCATTTTCCCTGGTACACATAACTAGCAGGATTTTAGCCAACTTAACTCATGTGCGCTTGGTACAAGGCAACACTTGTAGATGAGTATCTGCAGAGCAATTAACCCTCAGTGAGCAAGGCAAAGGCTTCTACATCACCTCTGAAAAGCAAGTTATCACATCTACAAGGTAAACAGAATCACAGCACTCTCCCAAACCAGAACAATATCCTTTTTTTTTTCGCCTCTCTGTTGTGCAGAGAAACATAGTGGTGTACCATGTCTTCAGTATCAGAAAATTCACAATTTTGTCATTTCCATGTGCACCATCCAGCAACGCCAATTCTCTTCTGAAGGAACTCCTGTGTATTAGTACCGACACTAAAATAACACTGAAGGGAAGGGAGGAGACAGACACAGCAGGATTTAAAGCGAAGGAGAGCAGTGAAACACTGACTTGTGTTTGCTTCACTGGGAGCAGTATTTAGCGACACTGATCCCAAGCAGGACAGAGACAAAGGTGGGCAATAGGTAAAAAGCAGTTCTGTAGAAATACAGTGTGTTTCACATGGGTTAGAACTATCACAGCAGCAAGTAAGGTGAGCAAACAATGCATGAGAAGCCCACAGCCCTCATCTGCAAAAATGCCAACAGTCAAACAAACACCATTACTGGATTTTCTTGAGTCTGAACAGGTTAGAAATGTGAACAGAAATACTCACCCCTTTGAGAGACTCATATCTATGGGATCTGGGCTTCTTGATACCATTTCTGTGCCACTTACGGGCTATGTGAGAAACAATACAAATTACAACTTCAATTATTATTGGAAAGCTGCATTAGCTTTCTTTTAAATACTGCTGCAAGAATAATGCAGAATGAAAAATCAGCTAGCCCTTCAAATCCCAGCTAAAGTCAGATAAGGGGAGCACCTCCATTCCCACACCCTGGCATGCTGTATTCTCAGTAATGCAAGCCTCTGTAATTCAAGGATTTCAGGCTGCGTATTTATTATTAAAATACAAGCAACGCATCCACGTGCACAGGCAAAGGCCTGAGGCACCTTCCAGTGCCTATGTGCAGCATTAGTAATAAGACACTAGTGCTGGCCGTGCCAGGACCAGCAGAACCTGACCATGAACACTGCAAGCTTACACCAATTAGTTTGAGGGAACGCAAAAAAGAAAATAGAGAACAGGAATGACTTTATGACCACGCTTCTCTCTGGATGCGATGCATCACATAGGAAGACGCAGAGCCGTGACACTTGCTTTCCCGTGGTTATGGAGTCTGTAACCCTGGCAGTGGCAGCCACCGCTCAGCTTCTGCTACCTCCTCCTCCCTAGTTGATCTCACTACAGCAAGAGAAGGGGCGCCACGAATCCCCGCCGGGCACCACCCACAACCCCGCGCCGGGCCCCGACTCACACTGGTTGTGCGTGGTGTGGTTCTTGGACTTGGCCATGGCGGCACCTGCGGGACAAAAGACACGACACAGCTCAGCTCGGCTCACCGCAGCCTTCGTTCGGCTCGGCCCCGCCTCCCGCGGTCC
Organism: Numida meleagris; assembly: GCF_002078875.1. Classification (NCBI taxonomy): domain Eukaryota; kingdom Metazoa; phylum Chordata; class Aves; order Galliformes; family Numididae; genus Numida; species Numida meleagris. The sequence continues at coordinate 454,957 of NC_034419.1, read as the reverse complement.
CCCCGCAGCCCGCCGGGCCGGAGCCCAGCACCAGGAGCGGCCGGCGGAGCGCGGATGGAACCGGATTGCGCAGAGCCGCACGTACCGCGCCCGCAGCGGACAGCTTCACACCGGAAGAGAAAGGCCGCACAAAGGCCGCTGGGAAATGGGGCTCGGCCGCACCGGAAGACTGTTGCGGAAGTCTTTGCGGTCGGGTGTGCAATAAGCACCGCTGGCGTGGAGGTTCCGCCTCGCGACCGTTCCTCCCTGTCCTCTCTCTCGTCTTCCCCGCCCAGCGGCTGAGCCCGCGAGTCCGCACCGGCCCCGCAGTCCTGGCGGTGTGTGAACCGCGATCGCTCCCCGGCCGCACGTTTCCCCCCGGTGACAATGACCCCGACAACGCTAGCCCCTCCCGTGCTTGGGTCCCCACATGGCGCCTGCGCTGCCAAACTGCTGAAATCGCCTAAACTAATCCAGAGTGAACGAACTCCTGCCCGAAGTCCCTGGGGCAGTGCACGGGAGGGGAAGCAGTAGGCGCTCGGGTGGCCAATGGCCTGTGGAGCCATCGGCCTTGCTGCATTCTGCCTGTGTGCATGTCATCCTGTCACAAAAACAGGGAAAAAATACACGGGCCTCGGGCAAAATGGGCAAAGTGGGAACAGTGATGAAGCTGAAATGAAAGACTGCAGGAAAAAGAAAGCTAACATAATTTAATTTCAGCACATCCCTTATTTCCAGCAAGCTCTAAGTCACAGAATGTTTTTAGATGCTGTCAGTTCTGTCTGGGCAGCTGCTGCTGACATAGCATGTACGAAAGATGGAAGCAGGAAAGCTGCTGGCACTGTGCATCCTCCTTGACCTGCAAATCTCCTCTCCCAGTCCCCTGACCAATGAGAGGAACTCAGCAGCCCTAAAACCAGATCCCAGGAAAGCATTCACCCTCACTATGTTGCAGAAGGGAGATGCAAACACTGCCTGGCCCCCTTACCTTCATGTTGGATTACGAAAACTCTTTTTCACCCATTTCTGAACTTTCCTTCCTAGGAAGAAGCAGATGTTTTTATTTTATGGTCTCAGCAAGCCTCTTGCAACTACAGTAAAACGGTAGTACTGCATTCCTTTTATGAGTTTGAGCATGGATGTGTTCAGTTTTGTTTGTAACACACTGTAAGGCAACAAAGAGTTCCAAAAAAGAAAGGATGATCCAGGGCAGGATCAAGACCATCTTGCTCTGTTGAGTGGTTGGGATCTGTCAAGTCTCTCCCAGGCTCTGAAGAGCAGCCATGCCTCCAGAGACAGCTTCACCAAGGCTGATCAAACAGTTCAAAACCTTCAGCCACACTTTTATAGATTACAGATGTAATTCGTTACCCCATGTATCACCCATTACAGGGGCTGTGCTCGTTGAATAGGATGGTAGTTACTCCTGCTGCAAAACAACTAAAAAAACCCAAATAAACATAAAACAATAAAGTTTCTTTGACAACCATGTCCTCTCTGTCAATGTTCTTACATCACACAGTTCAGTGGCTTTTGTGATGAGGCCTGTGGGTACAGATCAGAAAAAGCATTGCTGCTTTTGGAGGAACTAGCCCAAAAGAGCGATTAACAGGACAAGTGATGGCAAGTGTTGGCAAGTGATGTTTTTGTGGTGTCCTGATATTAATGGATGATTGGCATGGGATAATCTTCTCCCAGTGTTTCCCAGGGCTGCCCCAGCTCACAGTGAAATGCACAGGGTGCCTGTGGTGCCAACAAGTCTTAGTGCTGGGAGATTGGACTAGATGACCTCCAGACGTCCCTTCCAACCCCTATGAATCTGTGATCCTGTTCAGGTGCTGGCTAGAAGGATCCCAGAAGGACTCTGCTTTGGCTGTGGAGCATTCCTTAAAACTGGTGAGCTACTGGGCTGAGGGATAGGGCAAGCAAGGCTTGGCTGTGATTTAAGTCCACAGCAGCAAAGCTGGAAGGCAGTGGGGACGAAGGACAGTTCCTGGCGACAAATGGACCTGGAGAAGCCACCTGGAGGGATGGGGACACCAGGGCATAGAGGCACTAGAGGGAGCCTGAGCATAACGGATGCCACTCTGGGCTCAGAGCAGGAGTACTAGTCCCCTCAGGGAGAAGGGACATCTCCAGCAGATAACAGTAGGACATGTGGAAACTTTCCAAATAACTTGGCATCCTACCCAACTGTGGTATTTTGCCCTGACATCCATTATAATTTTCATAAAGACACAAAGAAGAATATTAAAAATATCATTTTGCATATTGAAAATACCAGCCAATCTGCAGTAAGGCTCTCCTTAAACCTGCCCCTCACTGGGCCAGCAAATACCATGTCCCCTGCATGAGAAACCTGGGAGAGCTGTTCCTAATGAGCTAAGACAAATTGGTGACAACCATCATGAGGGTCCAAGGGAAGGGGAATTCCTGGAGCAGAAGTGTCTCTGAGTGTTTTGGCAGCTAGTGGTGCTGCCCTGAGAAGGAGCATCCCTTGATGCTGGTAAGTTCCTCCTTGATGAAAGAAGTAAGGCTTCCCCAGAGCACCTGGATATGATGGAAATGGGGAGGGTTTTTCAGTATGTTGTGAAGCCCAGGGAGCCTGATGGAGCTGGTATGGTGGTGTAGGAGCTGCTTCAGAGCCTGGCAGCAGGAGCAGCCCATCACAGACAAAGCAGAGGCTGCTGCATCCTTGGTGCATCCTCACTGAAGGTGCTAGGACGTTCGTGTTAGCCACCTGGAGTGGGAAATTGCTCTGGATGACTTATGTGGACCTTTACTGACCTGTCTGGAGAATGACCTAGAATTCAGTGAACCCAAAGTTACACATAAATTAGATCTTCCACATTTCAGGGCTTGCAAACAAAATATATCATCATAGCTATAAATGTACAGAACTGTAGAGTTTCTTTGTTTATTTGAGACGTTCAAATGATGCTGGTGGATTTAGGGGCAGCTTAGGGATTTAAAAGATTTCCCTCTGTGTCAGTCCTGTCCAGCTGCAGATCTGTCTGGATGCCTCCAAAAGCAATTGCAAAAATGGAGCCTGGAGTGCCTTCTAGGAGGGGAGAATGGTCTGCAAGGGTGGAGGTTCTGCTGGGACTGCACACCAGGGCAGAAAAGCAATCAGGTGATGAACAGGGCCACCAAGATGCTGCAGCAGGCTGGAAGCAGGTTGGCTCCTCCATGCAGCTCTGCTGCACCTCAGTCCCTCCCCACACTCCAGCTGGCTTTAATGGCCTTTTTTTGTCCATTCAAGCTTGTTTCCCATTTTACACTTTTACCTTAGAATAACTTGGGAACCATCAGCAATAAGCAAATAGGGAACTGGAGATTTCCATGTTCTTGATGGACTCCAGAAGCTGAGCGAAGGGGGCCAGAGGAAACAGGATGCATGCAAGGAAATACAGCCATGCTGCAAAAAATCACCCAAATCACCCCAGACACCAACACAGCTCCCTCCGAACATCGCCAGCACTGGAAGAAATTACATTGGGGTTATATTTTGCACTGGGATTTCAGACCTGTCATCTGGGCACAGCTTTTATCCTCCTGCCTGGTGGCAGGGATAGAGGGGACAGACCTCAGTGAGCTGCACTTTGCAGCAGGATCAGGTAGCTTTTCAGCAACAGTAAAAGAGATCTGCTTTGGCACTGCTTTGTCGGCAAGGATTATTGAAAAACCGTGTTGACAAATACCACGGTCTCAAAAGGAAAAATGAACTTCCGCACAAAGACAGCTTGTTTGTGCAAAGCAGGGAGGGAATAAAGAAGCTGCCAAAAAGCTGACATTAAACTCTGTGCTTACCTGTGATTCTCCTGATACAATGACTGAAGCCTTTCATTTGCAGCACCATAATCCAAGATGTTCTTTCCACAAAACGAGAAAGTAGGTTAGCGTGCAGGCAGGGCAGGGGAAGGGGAAAGAGATAAGCACAGCCTAATCCTGCATATACTCTGAGCAGAGCTATGACCCTGTTTTTTTTTTTTTTTTTTTTTTGGTAAAAGCCCACAGTGCCCAGATGGGTGCTGCTGGAGGTAGCCCTGCTTCCAGCTCCTTCTGCCCCTCCTGCAGGCAGGAGGCACCAAACACCCACCACCTGCAGCTTGGCTGTCTGAATACCATGAAGGAGGTTCAAAGGATGTGTCTGGCCTGGGACATCCCTATTCCCCTATCACATTTTAAATAGCTACATTGTCTCAGCTCATTTCAGCATTTCTTCTCACTGCTGCAGTTGAGCATGTAAAACAGAAGCTGATGCATCAAGAGGAGCTTGTGTTGCTAAGTTGCTTCTGTAGCAGCTCAGAGTCAGGCATTTCATCTGATTGTGCCTGGATGTACTATTAGCCCATTTTTATTATGAGCTCATTTTACCAAGTTGTTAATAATTTGAAAACAAACACTTTTTTTTTCTTTTCCAGCTGCAAACTAAGCAGAAGGCTAAAAAAAGAGAGAAAAAAGGAAAAAAAAAGAAAAACAGTGAGGAAGATCTCTCTTAACTCTGCAGCTATTTATCACCAGTGACATGGACTTAAATCACTCAAGTAGTCTTCTCTTAAGGCAAGACCACAATGCTAAAATCAAGCTGAAGAGCTTGGCATTCCATACAACAGGCTTTAACAGTGTGTGGACCAAGAGAAGCAAAGGTGCTAAGTGGGTTAATTCATACCTGTAGCACTGCACTGTGCTCAGCATCATCCCACAAACCCTGCTCTGAGCACAGCCCATGCTCTTCTGTGCTGTTTCCTGCCCTCAGTGGGTATGGTACACTAGGGAAGGGGGACAGCAGTCACACTCAGGGCTGCTGCTCTGAGACACCAGTGCTTTGCTTAGGAACTTCAGCCAAGGACACCATTCTGGTTCATTGGGTAGAAGCCAATGCAAGGCACTTCCCCAAGGCTGTGCCATGCAAGGACAGTGACTCTGGGACATAAATATATCTAAAATAAAGATGATCCAGGTAAGCACAGCCCTAGAAATGTCTGTCTTCTTCCCTGGACCTCGTTAGGACTTTGCACAGCTCTGAAATAGATGACTAATCCATTAAAATAATGCTCATATGACCTCAACATCCTTCCTGGGCACCACATCACAGCTCTTCTGCTTAACATAGTGGGATGCCTCAGGGGCCTATGGGACATGGGCTTGGTCCTTTTCAGGACTTCTTCCAAACTGATTTTTCAAACCTGTCACCAGCACTCCCAGAACAGGCAGATGACACAGGACATTCCGGGTTCCAGTTACTCTCTCATGCTCTGGGAAGATAAGCACTGCAGGAAGGGGTTTTAATGACCACCATCCCTGGCTGGTGCTCTCAACTCTTTTTCCATGAACGCAGATGATACGGATGTGGACAGGGGATTTGCATTCAGTGTCAAACAACACTTCAGGACATCTCTTGCAGGATTTACAGCTCCGCAGCTCTTTGCCAACTATCTGACAAACAGCTGCCCAGGCAGCGCAAAGACCTGTCCACCACTGGATGCTACTGCTGATCATGTCAGGAGCACATATTTGGAAAAAGAGTCAAAGAAGCCTCTCGTTTGGCACTTTCCCCGTTTCTAGAAGCAAGGGCATTTCTTTACTCAAATGGAATGTTCTTCTATGGAACAGCCAGTACTGCCCATATCCTGGCTATATAATCAGTAATCAGAAATCAGTAGGATGGTAACTCAGGTGCTGATTTCTGCAAGTCAGTGGTGCTCCTTGCACCTTCCTGCTGTCCTTTGTCTGGAATGCTCCAGCAGATCCCTCTTGGCTTTCCTGGGATGCTAAGCAGAGATACCTGCAAGATACCAGCAGCAAGGCAGGACTCCCCTTTGCAGCACAACACATCTCTTGTGCTCTTTCTTTTCCTTCATTTAGCTACACTGATGCAGCAGTTGCTTGATCTTTGGGTGCAGCATCCGATGCTAGATCCTACTGTTGGTTTTGTGCTGGGATCTCTTCAGTAGGTTTTGCTAATTAAGAGATCACATTTCCATCAGAACCCCTAATGCAAATGCACCTCAGTGTGCTTCATGAATGCTGTAAGAGTTTGCTGCACTCAGACCAGCTCTCTTGGAAGTATGATTAATATCCTGCTGGCAGCAGTAGGAACTTTCCCAAACACCACCCCCTGATATTAAGGACATAAATTATTAAACAGCCCAGTAGTGTTGCCCTTGTACAAAGTCAGCATTGATAAATGACTGACATCCTCCTTGCACATAATTAAACTGAAAATCTGATTGCACTATGGCTGAATGGGATGGGGTTTGCAAACAAATTTGTTGCAGAGTTCAGCATCCCCACTGGGAAAGCCTACATTTTCATGACATTTAACATGGGTTTGAATGTGTTTCTTTGTGCCCCAGCCCAGCGTAGACCACAGTGTTGTACTGTGCTTGGTGTCAGCATCAGTGAGAAACAAATAGCACTTGTGCCCAACATGTTTTGGAAATGGTGCTTAAATCTACTGATTTTAGCATGATGCCCGCTGTCCCACTGTGAAGTGGGCTTCATTAGGGACTTGACATAGCCTGAACTGTGGCATCCCACCCAGGATGAGTACATCTGTGTGGGCACAGCCATGCTCCATCCACTGGCAGCACCTGAGCTGCATCCCACAGGAGATGTCTGGGGCTGGCCCTCTCCTATTGCATCAGCCCCATCTCAAGCTGTCATTTGTGCTAAGGCTCTCCTGATCCATGGTTTGGTGGTGATTAAAACACATTTGCTTTTGCTGCAATTTCAGCCAGGCTTTTCAAGCCACTTCAGGGCGAAGTGCAATAAATCCCTAGAAAGTTTCTGGCAGATGGATGCCCTTAAATCCTCATCTGCAGTACATACCTGATGCATTCAGAGTGGAGGGGAAGGGCAGAGAGCCCAGCTAAAGTCTGGGGACAGGCAGTCTTCACGCATTTTCCACTCTAGTGTAAGAAAGCAGGGGGCAGTTGCATGGGGTAGGCGAGAGCATGCAGTGCAGACACCAGCAGTCCATTCTCCCTCCTTTCCCCCTACCCTGCTTCATCACACCTCCACTCTTTCAATTGTGGAGCAATCTTGAAAAATTACAGCTAAAGATTTTTTTTTTCTTCTGCTCTGGCTACCTGAAACAACCTTCTGTTTTTATGTAAGCCTCGAAGTATTTCTTACTGCAGCTCTTCCTCCTGCCATTAAATATTCATATGAGAAGACACATGCTTTTGCTGCAGTGCTGGGAACCTTGGTGAGCCAGATTTAGGTAGCAATGAGACGGCAGGCATTCATAAAACACCTGGGTTGGATCTTCCCATTCCCCAACCTGCTGCAGTGCTCCCTGGAGCATCTCCAGCATCACATCCTCAACCCCGCAGCCTGGGCACTCAGCAAATGTGCAGTATCTGACCAGCAGAGCCCTGTGGGGAGAAAAGGCAGGCTGAGCTGCTCAGATGGGCTGCAAATGTAGGTAATGAAATGGAGACCTGGGAATGGACCAACGCTCAAAGCGTCTGATGGTCATGGAGCAGTGTGCGAGTACCATCCGCTGCAGGACAGGAGCTTCAGTGCAGTGCTAAGGGCCTTCGTCTCTCACACCCCAACACCTCCCTTGCTCTGCTTTATTTTGGGGGGATGGAGGGTGGTGGAGGGAGGATACTTGTCTCAGTGCTTTGCGGTTGCTGTAGCAACTGTGGTGTCTCTGGCAGCAGGAGCACGCACTTCCTACAGCCAGCATCAGTGTGAGCCTGCTACTTGAATGCAGATATTCTATCCCCTGCTAGAAAAAAAGCCCCCCGCCTGCCTTCCAGCCATCAGCAGCTAGAGATCAGGCTCTGTTGCTGAAGCAGCAGCAGAGGCACAGGGGAAACGTGTTGAGCTGGAGGGATGCTGCTGTGCCTGCCATCTCCCAGGTGATCTTCTGAGCATGAGTCAAAGCCTCCTCCAAAGCCTCTGCTGCTCCTCTCTGGCTCCTCAGCAAGCACAACCTTGCCTTACAGCTTCTGCTTTAGGGAAAAAAATTACAATAAATCTCAATGAAAGCATTCTCAGCAGTAGAGGATCTGCACAAGCTTTGCTGAGTTACTTTCCTGATTAATGACTTCTGAACAATAGAGCTTTATTCACAGGCTGGATTCATTTACGTCTATTTCCAGCCATCTTGTAGGACTTTGCCTACTCAGTTGAAAATCCCATTACTCCCCTGTTCCCATCACCTTTGTACATCACAAGCTGTGTCCAAATATTCCTTCCTTTACTTTGGGAAACCAGAGACAGAGCTCCTTGGGCCATCTTCTTCTCAGACCCTCAAGAATCTATTTGCTCTCGAGGCACCAAAACTGGGCACATTTGGCCAGAGCTGTGCTCACACAACCTCTGATGCCTACCAAAGATGCCCCACTTGTATATCTCAGGTTATAGCAGTCCTCTGGCCCCATGCCATCAGACATCTACATCCCTTCAGAGCCCACCAACCTCTGCTCAGTCCACTGTATGTGAACCACCCCTTTCCCCAGGAACAGGACTTTAGCCTCAGCTCAAGCAAAGCACACATTGCTGGCCTCTGTCCCGCATGCCTAACAATTCATATCAGCTGGTAGAGCTGGAGTAGAACAGACCAAGCAGAGCTTCATAATTTCTCCTCGGCCATTTTGTTTGGGTCAAGTCTAGTTTGGTTTTATTTGGAGAATTAAGCCCCAGGTTGCATAAATGGGGAGACCTGCCTTGCTTTTCCAGAAGGTGCTGATCTGGCCTTTCCACCACCTGCTTTTGGGATGGCCAGAGCAGGCAAGAGCTGCAAGTCGGGTTGGTCTACACCAAATGGGAAGGCAGAGAGGTGCTCCCACCTTGAGGCCACCCTTTGAGCACTTGCTGGTGGGAACAGTCTTCCTGCTTTCTTCTGGTGCCCTGACAGAAACGAGCAATGCTCAGGTGGGCCTGTTGTCACCCAAGATAGGGTTTTCCACCTCACTCATTGCTTGATGAGCCGGTTTTCTGGGCTGTAACTGAAGCTTTATGTCCCCTGGGAAGCTTTCTTTAAGAACAGGCTTGCAGGAATGTTTCACTGCTATTTTCAGCCTGAGATGTTTTCCTGTTTTTTTTCTTCAAAACACAACAAAAACATGGTCAACAAGTCACAGAAGAGTGATCTCAGTCTAAAATACGAGCCTTGGCACGGATTGGCATTTGACTCAGAAGCCACTTCCCATCTTTGGAGACTTGAAGTATGTTCCACTTCGTCATCCTGAAAGTCTTTAAACACTTATTAAAACAGAGTTTATTTATCCACAGTCAGAACAGCCTATCTATTATCTTGAAGGCTGAATTCAGAAAGTTTTTACAGAAATTTATTGGTCTCATTCCTACCAGTCTGAACAGGAGTTTTCCACTGAGTCTGTCAAAATAGAAATGTCTTAATTCCAATTTCCTTCAGTCTTCAGCAAGACATCACATTAATTGTGTTAAAAAGCACTTATATTAGTTACTGAGAAAGCAAGAGTCTGGCAACTCTTCTTGACCGCTAGCTATTAACTTCTGTGAAGTCTCCTTTAACACTGGTTTGATCCAATGCAGTGGTTTTCTCCACCAGCAAGCTCTGCAGTGGCTGGAGCCAATGGGACCGACTCCAGACAAGGATTATTGGCATCAGGGCTCAAGGGCTCCTATTGCTGCTTGGGCAAAGCTTGTCTGCCCCTCTCAAGGCTTGCTTGCATCCTGTCGTTGGAAAAAAAAGAGAGGTGGAGGCACATTGCTGTCCTGAGTCCAGGGAGAGCCAATAAATACATAAAGAGCAATTTCATCTACGCTTATGATGCTTTCAGCAGGACTCAGGCAGCCATCTCATAGCTTGCAGGAACTTTGTTTTAGTCTGACTTTGTGCAGGGCTACGTATCAACCAACAGCTCAACACTGCAAGAATGCAGCATCAGCTTTGCAAGGTTACGAGAAACCTCAGCTCCTCCATCTTATCTTCACAGGATGCTGAGATCACTCCTGCTGGCGTTTTGCCACGCTGGCACCAGGAGGGGTTAGCACAGGCTCCATGCCTTCTGAAGTGGAAGCAGACTGTGTTTTGAAATGTACACCTTTAATACAGTTTGGTTTGCTGGATGCTTCTGGTACCTGTGAAAAGTTCCATGTAAGCAACCAGTCAACAGAAACCTAGACAATGAGCTTTCAGATGGGAGGTAAAACTGAAATCCTATTTGATCCACTATCACTTTAACCTGAACTCACCTGAAGAAAATAAACTCTGACAGGCTTGAGGAGGGGTATCTGACTCTGCAAATCTTTCAAAAACTTGAAGTCAAAATACAACTGAGGAGATTTTGGTTGGAAAATGCCTTTTCTGCCTCCCTTGCTGTTGGAGCACACAGGAGGATTTGGAAGATTTGTATCCACAAGACTGTGAAAGATCCAGACCTTGTGCAGACAAGCACCAAGAGGGGCCTTCAGCAAGCACAGGCCTTCATCTCTATCCTTCATTTCAGGAATTCACTCCAGATTTTAGACTGGAAATGTAGCAACTAAGGGCTGAGCAAGGTCTGCTCATGGCTTCTGCACAGGCTGCAAATCTTGCATGTGCCACAGGGAATTCATTTCACATTCCATATTCCACACTTCATATTCCAGTTGTGTTTTCAAGCACTGGGCTACCCATGATTTCTTAAGACTGGATTGTGTGAAGTGTTGGGGCAAGCTGATGTTTCCATATGTCTAATGTTTCCATATAGCTGGTGTTTCCATATGTCCTTGTTTTAAACCTGAATTACTCACTAGCTGCACCATGGCTTCCCCTGCCTTCTGCCTGGCTGAAGAGGAGAACCAGGCTCCTCATTTCCATTATTCTGCCTTCTGGAACTGCCACATCCAGCCCAAAGCACAGCCCTGCCACGTGCCCTTTGCACAGCTGGCGAGAGCCTCAATTATGGGCCACCAGACCCGCTGTTTACAGGAAGAGCTGGTGTAGACCATGGAATTAGAAAGACCACAAGGAAATGAGGGATTATTTACTGGAGATTAAAGGACATGGAAAAACCACAGGACAAATCAGTGGGGCCTAAGCAATGGCAGCTGCTATTTCAGTCTCCCATCTGCTGGCGTTTGCACAGGTCACTCTGCAATGGGAGAATCTGGGAGGAATTCAGTGGATGGATGATGCTTGCTCTGTTTTTTGGACCGGTAAAACACACCAAAGCAGGTCCTAAACCTGCTGAATAGAGAGGAGGGTTCTTCACTCCAATTTCTTCCTTCCTCAGCCAGTCCCATGAGTCTTCCTTCCTCTGCAATGCAATTTCTTCTTTTGGGCTGCGTGCCCTGGCCATGTTGCTGCAGCCAGCCCTGCCTACTGGCATAGCCACTAGGACATTTCCATGGATTAGTCAAGACAAAGCACCTCCTTAAATCTGCAAACAAATGGGGTAGGGGTGAGGTCTGACATCTCAAGACCTTCAAGACAGTGCCAGTGGGAGCTGGTGTTTCTTAGTAAATTTTGAAATATCCAGAGGGGGGGAAACTACTCAATGAAGGTTAATCCCAATCCAGTCCAGTCCAGTGCCTCTTGAGATAATTAATTCTCCAGGCTTTTGCCTTCAAGCACCCACAACCTTCCTTTTCCGTACAAAGTTCAAACACACCAGCACTGTCTCCAGTGGGAAGTGATGCTGGCAGAGCTCACAGCCAAGGTGTCCACAGAATACGTGGCTATCACAGGTGAATTCTGCAAAGATGACTCAGTACAGCTGAAAAACAATGCAAATGTCACTTCATTTGTTTGAGCAGCTCACCCACACTTAGATGCTCTTACCACCATTTCTTGGGGTGTGTACTTTGAGGGGCAGCAGATAAAAATCACTCCTGTATTACAGAGTGACATCTCAGCACCAGCCCTACAATACCTCCTGGGTCTCATTGCTAAGGGTCTAAGACTTGAATTGCAAATATAGAGCCACATCCCAAAAGCACAGGGAATTTCTGCAGTTTCTATAGCAGAGACACGTTGTTCCAGCGCTTATGAGGCCATTTATTTTTTGGTGAGGTCTGCTTTTCAGCTAAATTAGACTACCAAGATTTCAATGGCTGTTCACAAGCTCTGAAATTTGGGGTGTTATTGAATCAGGTCTCATGCCAACCATCCCCAGGTGCTGGGCATTCTCCAGGTGCGGATGTACTATTGCTGCTGCCTAAGATGCAGGATGGGCTCCAGGGCCCCCTGCCCCAGCACAGGGCATTGACTCAGCCCTATCTCAGTGGGAACATGGCCATGGACTCAAACCCCAGCCCTGCTCCTGTGGTTGGTGTGATGCTGCTGGGAATGACAATGACAGTGGTGAGTGGGAGAACACTTGGTCAGGAGAGCGAGCAGGAGCTCAGTAGGGTTTTCTTTTTCTTTTCTGTTCTGTCTGCAACAAAGAGAGAGAAAGTATGAATGAGCTTATTTTACAGCCTCAGAGGAATACCCAGCCATTGTTAGCTTGACATATGCTGTCATGGTGAAGAAAATAAAAGCTTATTCTTGCCTGAATGGGCTGGCTGAAAACAGATGACCCCCAAAACCCTCTTATTTATCATCATCGGCTTTTCCATCAGCTATGTGCTATGTGCTTGATCCACAACCCAGCCTCTTCCGGACCAGAATCTGATCTGTAATTCGCAAGAGAAGGAAACAAAGATTCAGGTTTTCATCATTCTGTGGGAATTGAAGGAGAGGCAGTAGCCATCTCTCTAATGATACAAACACAGGAGTGAATGGAGTATGTCCTTCTCTTGAGTCTTTGCATGTAGAAAATGCTATCACACGGTCCAAAAATTCCTAGTGATTTCCAGCAGAGGCTCAGACAACCACAATGAGCATCTCAAAGCCACCAGAGAGGCCATGCTGAACCAATGGGACACTGCGGGCAACAGCCGCTGGCTTTGAAGTAACGCATTGCCAATTACTGAGTTCAACAGTGCTTTCTCTCCTTGGAGGACAGTACTCAGATGCAGGCCATGCATAGAAAACAGCCATGCTGCAGCTGCTTGATTGACTCAGTTTTAACCAGGACCTCCTGGGAATCAAGTGCCCTGTCTCAAGCGATGACCCCTCTCTGGAGCTGTGTTTCTCTTTTCTTTACATAACTTTCTTCTGGCACCAAATCATGTAATTCGCCTTATTATCAAAGAGGCAAAATCAACTTCAAGAGTTCAGGATCTGTGAAGCGGAGATCAGTCTGCATATGGCTCAGTGATACATGAAGGGAATGAAAAATAATCCCATTAATAGAAAAAGTCCAAACAGACACCACCCGCTTCTCCACTTCCCACTTCCTGTGCCCCCTCAAAAAAAGAAAATAAAACCCTTTTCTAAAAGTGTTCAAAGTATCTGCAAAAAAGCTGAGCCAGAGGCAGAGTTTCTGCTCTAGGCTCAATCCCACCCTGCGTAGGATGGGGCAGCCTGGAGTGGCAATGGATGGGATGGCAGTGGTTGAGATTGCATTGCAGACACAGTTTTCTTTTTATTTGTTATTCCTATTAAAGATATTATGGTGGGAACTAAAAACGGGATTTTTCCTCATCTTATGGTTCTTTGTAAAAAAGTTTTGACCTTGTAAATGGCGAGAGCATTCAAGCCAGAATGGCAAGAGCCTCCTCCTGCCATTGCACCACTGTGCGGCCATGGGTCACACTTCAGCACCCAGCAGCTTGTGGCAGGGGCCAGATTAGGGACAAAAGGTCTCCTCTGGCATTTCATAGAAACTGGCTCTGGTTGGCCCAGCCTGGTGGGTTTTGATTTAAACTGCTGTTGTAAGGTGCAATTAGAAGCTGGCGATGCTGTGCCAAGAGCTCAGATGTGAAACATGACAACAACGAAATTCTGGCCTCCAAATCTGTATTTTCCCAATATTAACTCTTTGTCTGCAACTGCTAGAAGGAAATCCAGGGCCATCCGCGGACAACCCTGGTGAGAGGTCTGTCAACACCACTAAATATTAACATTTACAGGCTTGGTCATAACCACAGCTTGCAAAGAGCTGCTGAGCCTTTCCTAGCACCAAGCGTGAGAGCAGAGGGAAGAGATGCCCTTTCTGGAGTTCTGGTGCTGGCTGGCCATGGCTGGAATTATCATCGCTTCCATACACTGGGTAAGGAGGCAGATATTTTCCCAAAATGGTTTGGTGATGTTTCTTCCTCATGTCTCTTGCTACACTTAACAGTTAATTTAGAAAAGGGAAGCCTTTGGAGATGGCAATGCTGTTCGGACCTTCAGCCCATCTGGATAAAATTGCAATTCAAGGGAATTGCTGGTTCTTTATCTTCAGGCGGCATCATTGTGCAGTTAATTTCAGGTCTTCCAGTAAGCTGTAATACATCTTTTAGCCTAAGAGCTCTTTTGCATGACACTGAAATAGACCCCAGTCTACATACATCTGCTGCCAAGATAAATGTATGGTTCAGCAGCAGTAAAGAGGGTATAAAAGACTCCCACGTTACAAATGTAGGAGGCAGAGGATATTTTAGCATGACAGCGGTTACACTTTTGGCAGTTCTGCTATAATAAACTTTGTTTTCAGAGCCTTAAAATATTCCCTGTGCAGCAAAGACTGACATATCTGCTTTCAGAGGGGATGTTTCAGGGTCTGGGGATGGTGTATGAAGCTTGGGAACATGGAGAAATGCAAAGAAGATGGAGTTAATAATGCCCTACATTTATAGGTATTTTCTCACAAAATGCTATTGGGTCTTGGTAGGCAAGGAAAGGACAAAGAGGCAGGCTAAGGGCTAAAAATATGGGAGAGAAAGAGGATGGGAGATACTGACCTTGTAGAGGAAAAGGCCTTGGGGACCTCTTCCACCTCCCCACCAGGTGGAGTGCTCTCAGGTCTTAAAGAACACCTAGTTCCAAGCCCCTGCTGTGGGCAGGCTTGCCCTCCACCAGACCAGACTGCCCAGGATCCAATCCAGCCTGGCCTTGGGCAACTCTGGGGGGGGCACCCACAGCTTCTCTGGGCCTCACCACCCTCCGAGTTAAAGAACTTATTCCTAACATCTAACCTAAATCTCTCCTCTTTTAGTTTAAAGCCACTCTCCTGTGAAGGCTTCAATGAGGTCTCCTCAGAGCTCCTCTTCTCCAGAGTGAACACCCACAGCTCCCCCAGCTTTTCTTCACAGGAGAGGTACTCCAGTTCTCTGAGCATCTATGTGGTCCAACAGCTCCACATCCTTTTAGTGCTGGGGATCCCAGGCCTGGATGCAGTACTCCAGGTGGGACCTCGCAAGGGCAGAGCAGAAGGGGACAGTCCCCTCCCTGCCTTGCTTCACCCCTCTGTTGATGCAGCCCAGAACACAGTTGGCCTTCCGGGCTGCCAGTGCACATTGCTGGCTCACATCCAGCTTCTTGTCCACTAGGACTCCCAAGTCCTTCTCCACAAGGCTGCTCTCAAGGAGTTATTTTCTCAGACTGTACACATATCTGTGATTGCTCCAACCCAAGTACAACACCCTGCATTTGGCCTTGTTGAGCCTCGTTAGGTTCTTGTGTGCCCACTTCTCAAGCCTGTCCAGGTCCTTCTGAATGGCATACCTTCCTTCGGTGGTGTCAACTGCACCACTCAGCTTGGTGTCATCAGCAAACTTGCTCAGGTACGCTCGATCCCACTGTCTATGTCATTGATAAAGATGTTTGAGAGCACTGGTTCCAAGATGGACCTGTGGGGGATACCACTTGTCACTGGCCTCCATGTGGACATAGAGCCATTGACCACAATCCTCCAGCTGCGACCATCCAACAAACTGAATAATAAAAAAAAAATCTTTAACATTTTCACCCAAATACAGTAAGCAAGAGCTTTGCTGGCTGCACCTAGCTTAGGTAATGACAAGGTGTCTAAGCACAACCCAGCAGCCATTCTGGTTGCATATCTCACAGCAGACCAAGAGGAAGGATGGGTAACAGGGAGTAACCTGGCTGAGGGAAGGCACTGATGCTGCAGAGTTGGACAAGGGGCATTACCTGCACCTGAAAGCACAGACCTGGGTTGAGCAAGCTGGAGCATAAGTAAAATGTTTGTCAAGAGTGGGCCAGAACTAGAGAGGAACATTTGCTGAAGACTTTAAGAGAGCTGGAGGACATTGGCTTCCATGCCTCCCATATTATCTTGAACTAAAATGACTGACACAGGCACCAGGGTTGGTCACCTCCTTCAAGGCCAGTGCTGCCAGCATTCAGTGCTGGTGTGCAATGCTGGGCAATGGCCTTCTCCAGAGCATCGCACTGGGAAATACCGGCAGCTGGCTGAGAGGAAATTGGTGCCACAAAGGTGCTTATGGAGATAATTAGTGGTGATGACTCAACCTTAATGATCTCTAGGGTGTCAGGAGTAGCAGTGAAAGCCTTGATCCAGGGACAGCATCATGGCTTGGGCTGTCACCTGGCCCTGTCTGCTCTCTGTGCTCTCCTGAGGCTGTCCTCTGGGCCCCCAAATGGCATCACTGTAATGCACATGTGTTCTACCCATGACCACCATTTCCCTTTGCTCTGGAAACTCAGCTCGACAAGGAAAGGTTTCTCTGAAATGTCAGGAGGGATTTCCAGCTCTGGTTTCAGAGCTTTTCGCCTACTTTTGCCATGACTCTAAATGGGCATGTTCTAGCCACGTACACTGCATGCTGCTTGCACAAAGTGCACATAGAAGGATTGGCTCTAAAAATGTCTCATGACTCAGTGTGATCCCCTCTGAGCCGGCATCAAAACTTTGATGAATCCTGCCGAAGGCTCTTGGTCATACTCTGAGTGCTTGAGGTCTGTCTTATTTACTATTGGCCCACTAAAAGGTGCAGAGGTATCATCCAGGAATCACCTCAGGGCCTGACATTTTAATGAATTAACTTGTTACCAACACTTTTGCAAGACTCTTGCCTAAACTGGGAGCCAACACAGTGGAGCAGAAAGGAGCAGGAGTGAGGTGGTTTCCTGCTGCCTCTGCCCTCTCTCCCCTTCCCCTCAACAGCAAGGGGTGAAGTCTTTGTGCCTGCTCAGATCAGTCTGATCCATCAATTAGTGCAGAAAGGATAGCAAAGGGTTCAGATGGGCTAGGTCTGAATAGCAAAACCTTGCATGAAGCAAGAAAATTGGAGAAATAGCCCAGGATATGGGCTTAGCATCAAACCCAAAAGGAGCTCTGGCCAGTGGGTGCAGCAGGACTTCATGTGTCAGACGCAGTCTGGAATCCTACATGTTTCTGAGGGTACAGGCAGCCAAGTTTAACAGCAAGGAAACCGGACCATATTTTCTTTGTGACCCTCTGTGCGTACGTACAGCCCCTGAAATCAAACCCTGGTCCTTTGAGAAAAATACTTACTGTCATCAAGACTCCTCTGAAAAACTGCTTGCGCTGAACTTGGATGGAGTCTCAGTATGGAGGATTTGGAGAGCATGTGACAGCATTATAGTTTCATGCTAATCTGTCCTCATTGTGTGCTATGAAAAACAAGTAAAACCCCCTGCTTCCTAATCCCCAGGTTACTAATTGTGGGAAAACCATGTTGGCCACGGCCTTAGCAAGTGCTTAGAAGTGTCACACTTTTGTATTTATTACTAAGGGAATGCATAGCACGTTGCTCCTAACCTCAGTATCTGGAGCACACAACCCAGTCAGCAGGATATCACCACCCACTCCTCATTACTGTGACGGATACCTCAGCAGCACGACTCACCTCACCTCACCTTGGCCATGGAGCACAGCAAATCCTTGCACAATGAAACCGCTCAGAAGGAATTATCCCGATCTGTAATTGCTCTGAGCAGACCACAAAGCAGCTCCTGCTGGTGGAAGTAGCCACTCAGAGGTAATAACCCGCTGAGTAACAATGATGGCAGCAGGTCCGTGATAAAAGGCAGGGAACAAAAGAAAAAGCTCTCTCCATTATACAAAGAACGGATGCTTTCTGTTTGCTTCCTTTGGCTCAGAAATGCATCTAGCTCTTTGGAGGGAGGCAGAGGACAGATCAGCAGTACATGCAGAAAAAGCAGAAGCATCATTTTCCATGAGTGAGATCATAGGCAGGGAAATTATTGTCTCCGTTTAATCTTTCCTGGATTTCTAACCAATCCCTGTCCATTTTACTCTCTTCAAGAGACATGTCTGCGTACAAGTGGTAAAAATCCTGCTCTGGGGAGCCCGCAATTGCTGCCTCCAGCTCCTCTTGCCTCTGGGCAGAGACAGAACGTGGGGGAAAGCCAGGTCCTGGTTAGGACCATGCTCCTCAGTGTCCATCTGAGACATCCACAATGGCCCCTCTGTCCCCACTAAGACACCTGGCAGCTCTGATGTGGCTGAGGAGGGGAGACGCTCCTAAAGCACCCTTCTATCTCTCCTAAAGACCACAGCGAAAAGAAAGTAACTCCCCATGCGTGCAGTTTCGATACAATCTCCCTCCTTGTGCTTCCATGCGGAGGATGCAAACTGAACAAGATGCAAAGTAGAGCAAAGAGAAACCATAGGACTGACAAAGCCACCAGGATTGCAGTGGGATTTAAGGGCCCGGATGGCCAGCTGGGCGCACTGCAGGCCATGCGCCAGACACACCAGCATCTGCCCTGCAAAATGTATGAGCCCGAGCTACAGGATGGCTGTCTGCAACCATGAGGTTGTGCACTGGGGGCAGGCTCTGCAGGACTGCAGGACCTCAGCACTGCTTGTTAAAGTGCCCGGGAAAAGTGAATGAATCAGATGAATGGATGAAGAAATGAATGAAGAGAGGAAGGATGAGTGAATGAATATTGCACTGAGCTGGTGCCTTTCGTCCTGGGAGCGTGGAGCTGCAGCTTGGCTGCTGTGCAGGAGCCATGTCTGTGCTCCCTGTCAGATGGCTTTCCAGGGCTGTCAGCGGAGCCCTTCTGGGGGAGGCAAACATGAAGATGTGGCATATGGACTCTCATTATTTGAAGCATAATGCTTCTCCTAACTAAATTCCCCCTTAATCAAAGAGACAGATCATTACTTTTGGTGTTGCTCTCATTCTTGCTGTTCCAAACACTGATCAACTTCTATGGCAATGGCATCCCAGCCCTCTCCAGGCCTTTTCCCAACCTCTGCCATCTTCTGTCGAGTCATACTGCTGCAGAGCAGGGAGAGGCAGGCAGCGGGGACACTATGGCTGCATTTTAGCACCAGCAGGGTTAAGGGCCTCCTTACAGCCCAGCTTGCAACCAAACACGGCACAGGGTAAGCAGGCAGCTGTGGGGATAGTTAAAGATATTCAGGGCATGTTGAACTGAGATATGATTTTCAGGAGGTTTTATTGTGCTAAATGTAATGTGCAATGGGCCACCTCAGCGGCTGGTTTGAATGTGAGCGGGAGCCACAGGCAGAGTGCTGCCTGTCCTCTCTGACCTTCCTGGTTCCTGCAGAAAGCAGCTTCTCCTGGGAAGAGCCAGGAGGACTGAGAGATGCAGCAACTGCCAGAGTGAGAGCTCAAGGCATCTCCCCACATCCTCCAGGAATCGCGTCCGAGCCTGTGGCTCTTCCAGTGCATCCCCTTTGGCTTCAAACACAGATTTTACCCTGACTCACAGGACTTTATTGCCAGTGGCCTGCAGTCATGCCTCATTCCACCAGTTTTTTTCACAAGCTGCCTTGAATTTCGTGGTAACCCCGCAGAGGTATTGGCTTACAGCAAACACAAGCACCACCCTGGATGAAGCATTCTGCTTGTCTTATCCAAACACTAACAAGTACCAAATGTAAGATGTGGGGCCTGCCTCCCGCCCATCTGCAGACAGTCTGGCCACGGGTTTTGCTGCTTGCAGGGCTATACTCAAAGATATCCAACTGAAGATGGACAGAGAAGAGATCTTTAACCCCTGGGGATCACATAGGGGCACAACCCCTGCATGGGGATAACCCAGCTTCAGGGTTAACCCCTCCTCCAGCACTGGGGTTGCCACACTGATATGGGTGACCCTGGTGTCACTGAGCCTGGAGGGCTTTTGGGAATGGGAATGTTTGCCCTCAGTGCTGGATGATGCTCTGGGTCAGGAGCAGAGCTGCAGAGCTCCTCTTTTTCTTCCATCTCCCCCAGTGCACTGCAGAGCCAGGCCAGGAGCTCTGCTGCCTCCACCCTATCTGGGACAGAGGAGGTGGGGTAGAAACAGTTGGAAGGCAAACTGTGGCAAACCTTTGCCACCCCCATTTCTCTCCTCCAGTCTAATAATTCTCTTCCTCTTCAGTCAAAACCAATTTGCAAGAGGAGTAGCTCCCAGTGCCTTAGTGCAAAAGCCTTTAATTACTGTCATCTGGGAGGCTATGCCAAGCTCTCCTCTGGTGCCTTTTTCATACTTTTTGGAAGTCAGTGCTCCAGGACTTGACAACCCCCACATGCTATTTGTCAAACTTGATTTTAAATCAGCACTCAGTTAAAAATGTGGCTTGTGAGGAGCAGCTTGCTGCACAGAAACCCTTACAGCTGCATCTTTCCTCCTGCTTGTCGACTGGACTCACATCACACATTAAACCAGCAGCAGAGGCAAGTGTAGGGCTCAGGAAAGGACAAAGCAAACTCAGAGAGACCAGGCTGACCACTGTGCTATGCACTGGCATCAGAGCATCCATCTGTCCTGCAGAAGTCCCCAGCCTCCCTTGCTGGGACCATGCTCCCCATGGGGATGCATGCTTATAATATGCAGTGGGGCATTCAGTATCAGCCGTGGTTTTGTACTTTCTCCTGCAAGGGAGAACAAGAACAGAGTCTCCTATGCAGACTGAGTTCTGCATTTGGCGTGCCCAGCACAGCAGGGCTGAGAAGGCGGCTCACTACCTGCCCTGCCATGCTGCAGGCAGGACACGGGGCTACACCATTTGATTGTCCTTAAACACAGCCTGAGCCAACATCTGGCACACTGCAGACCCAGCAACTGTGCTGCGTGGGCTCAGCAGACACTGAGACACACCAGAACGGATGCCAAAATGCTTCCAGATGGCCTGGGCCAGCACACGTGGGGTCTGCTCTATGAATGATGCCCACCAGAGCCACCCTTCTAATATTTCATTATTGGAACATCAGCAGCAGCAGAGCAGAGCTGTGAAGGAGGGTTTGTGGGGAGCCATTGCCAGTGGGTGGCACTGCAAAACCAGCGGTACGGAGCTGGAGGAGCCACGCAGACTGCACGTGTGTGCTGCACAGCTTCGGCAGCTCAGGGCGTTAGCACCAGTAATTGGTCTCTGTGGGGACAGAGAAGATGCTGTCTGGCAGGGAGAGGGCTGCAAAGCCCCATGTACAGGCTGCCCACCTTCATGCTTACAGAGGCACCTTGCTACAGCCCCTTCCAGAGTGGGGAAGAGCCCTTCTGCCATAGATGGATCTGGACTTCTCCTTGTGCTGAGCACTTGGTAATTACAGCACATCCCACTTAATTGGGTTGTGCTTAATTGGGAAATCCACTTACCAGGATGTCACCTATGGAAATAATTTAAGCTTGAAAACACTTAAGAGCAATCCCTGCTGCTTTATAGTGAAGGTAATTCTCCTGCAGGGAGATGCCTTCAGGTGGCTGAATCACACTCCTTCTCCCACCAGCATCCAGTGCTCCTGCCTGCTTGCTCATGTAACAGATGTCAGCCTTCTCCTTAAGTAAGTTATGGTCAGGGGTGGCCCCAGCTGCTGCAGCCAGATCCCTGCTTCCACCTGCGCACTCAGCGTGTGCACCCCCTTCCTGGCTCAATATGGCTTTCCTTCTGCAGCCAGGATCTTTTGGATGAGGACAATAGGGTTGACCAAGCTGCTTCCCCCAGCCATCACACAAACTAGGATGGGGCAAGAGCTCTGGAGACAACCGGCATCCCTCACCTTTCATCTTAATGTTAGTCTTCCTCCCTTGTCTCCCTGACAATCCAGTACATCAAATACCCAAGTGAAGAGAGGAAGGGGAAATGGGAAGAGCCCTTAAAAATGGAATGTTTAGTTAAGCACGTGGACACGCCTGGTTTCCTATGGGAAGAAGGTTTACATGACCACATCAAGTATTTGTGCGTACGCGTATACATTTAATAGGTCCTGTTGATATCTGCTGAACTTATCAACCACTTTCATCAAACTGGACAGAGAAGTGGCTTTTTTAAAGACAAAATATTCCCCAAAGTTTTGTAATAATAAGAGCCAGACAGAGAGACCTTATGAATCCCCAACCCTTCTCTAGCTCTCTGGGATGTGGAACCATACTTTCACAAGCCAAACCCCAGAAATCACATTTCCTTGTTTACAGAGGGAGGTGGATTACTCCAGGACCATCACTCTTCCAGGATTTTGGCATCGCCTTGCTTATCCCTTCCTCTATAATCTGACTACTTGTTGTTTTTTTTTTCTTTTAACTGGGTGAACGCATTTCTGCTGCTCTCCTCTTCAAAAGGCACACCCTAGATGGAGGCTGCGTTTGCTACCGAAACATCTGTATTGTGTGGCAACAATACAGCAAAACCTGTTGAGATGCTGCATTGATGTTTTTGTTCTCCTCAGCCACTAGGAGCCAAGGGGAGCAGAGATGAATGCTTTGGATCTGTGATAGCAATTGCCAGCAGGCTGGGAGAAAGCATGGGGGACTCCTATAGCACCGTTTGCCTTTCAGACACCAGAAAATGCAATAGCTAGGCATCAAATGAAGGATTTTTTATGGCTGCACACGTTTTGCATTTCCCTGAACAAGCCAACTTCCACATTAACTACACTTGTTTTTTTAAGCGCTATAAAACATGCAAAGGCACTTGTGTATGTATAGTGATTTCTGTAAAAATGAGAGGTAAGTTCTGCAATGCTTCTCAATTTATCCTTTTCTTCTCCTAAACCATGCTGGGAGGAGAGATAGATGCAATACTCAGCTCCCTTTTAAGCTTCTCAGTCTTACAGCCCTCGGCACTCTGCAGTCAGGTTCAGACCAGTGCCTCTACAATGGAAAATGAGGATTTATGAACTCGGGGTTTTTAGTACTGTGCATGTTCAAACCCATCCACACCTGCACAGCAACTGCAGCTCTCTGCTGCCAGTATGAACAGGCAAATCCGCGTGGGCTGTGTCCTGTGCCCATAGCACATACGTAAAACCTATTGTGCAACGAGCGGGAGGATCATCAGACCTCAGGTCTTTATAACAGCCCCCAACATCTCCATGTAAAAGGAGTAATTATCTTTAGAACTGTTTATGTGATGCAGATTTGGTGTGCTTTTTTTTGGTATAAATTAAGCTCAATTGTTTAGCAACTGTCAGTGGCGCTCTTTCCAACCAGCAAAATAAACCATGGCATCCTGAAAGCTTTTTAGCACAATCAAGGTTTAAGTGAAGATGGTTTTTAAGATTTTCAGTGCCAAGGGCTCCTTTGCTCAGCAGACACTACTTCAGCAGCTCCTGCTGAGTGGTGCCTCTTCATCCTCGGGGCAAGGAGAAGCCAGATGAGAGCCCTGGCTCTCCTGGTGAAGCCCTGGGACCTGAGCATCCATCACTTGTTTTTGAAAAGGCTGAGATAAAAAATTCTGTGTTTTCCAGCTACTGGCAGAGTACCAAACAGTTAAGTCCTTACTTTATTATCACCCCTCCAGCAGCCACCAGACACTGAAACAATGGTGAATAGAAACAGAGCTTGTTTGTGCTGCAAGTGAGGACAACGGTTTGGAAACCTGACTGGCACAACCGGGTTTATGCAGGGGCGGGGGCAGCTGGAGAGCAGTTGAGGTGTAGGCACTTCAGGAGCTCACATTTAATTAAAACAGGGAGGAATCCGTCTTGGCAAGTTGTGAAACATTTACTTCCCAGCATGACTAAGTCACTGGGTGTTATCTAACCCCTCCACAGGGACTTTGCTGCCAGCTAACCACATTCCTGCAGTCAAGGTGGGCTCATTGAATATGGTTTGATGCTCCTGGGCAAGCCTGCTTGCCAGCCTACCTGCACCTCCACAATCCCAATCAGCCTTGCTAGCAGCAAGACAACCCAGTGAGAGTTCTAATTGCAAAGGAGTATTCAAAAAATCCCAACAAAATCCAAGGGCTCAACCAGAATGACAGGTTTTTGTGGTTTTCTGCATCTCTCTATTTCCAGCAATGCAAATAGAATTCTCTTGAACAGAAGCAATGCTGGAACATGCTCTTACCACTTGCAGGACTCAGGGGCTCCCTGCAGCTGAGAGCTGTCCTTAACTATGGTAGGAAAGTCCTGGTGCTGACTTTTCTTGCAGTAGTGATGCAAACATTGAGACAAATTTCTCCATGAATTGGTCATTGCACACAATTCTGTTTTTGTCTCAGCTTCCAACTGAAGACAAGGAAGTTGTTCTGGCAGGAGCTGCACGCGTTATAGCAAAAAGATGCTGCTCAGAGGGTGTGACTGAGCACAACAATCCTTGGACTTTCTGAACTGCTCTCTGCACCCTGCAGCTCTCCCTGCCCCAGTGAAGGGCAGCTGAGCTTGGAGGTCTGGATTCCCATTCCTTTTCCCGCTCGTATTCCTGGGCTGAAAATTCTTTTTTTCCTTACTTTTCCAGCCCAGCGTGACTCACAAGTTGGGCTCAACCCAGCTGCCTGGCCCATTTGCGCATCTATGCTGGGTTTGGCTCATTAGTGGAAGCATTGGCATGGTATGAAGGGGTAAGAAAACAGCCAGCTCCTAGTGGCACTTCTGGAGGTTGCTGCTCATTGGCAGTCCCTGAGTATCCCTCCTGAGCCCCCAGGACTCCTCCCAGCCCATTCCCCTGGTGTTGCCCCAAACACCCCTGTGGGTGATGTTCTTGCTGCTGCATACTTTTGCATCGGTTTGGTGGCAGCTGAACAAGCAGCGCTGCAGGCACATGGGCAGCATCCCTGGAGCAGAGAGGCTCCTGGAGGATGGGCAGAAGCCGCTCATCTGGAGACAGAGTTAATTTGTAAAGGGAAATCCTGCTCACTTTTCCAAATGAGGGAGATTTCACCAAAATGCTTCTCCAGCCAAGTGCACCAGCAGTGCCAAACCTACTGCTGAAAGAAAAGTGTTTGCTGTGTCAAAATGAAGCTGTGGTTTTCAAAGCGAATAGGGAGAAAGCACACTGTAAATATATGGAGGAAGTGCATGCACAGCTTATTAATAGGTACTTGCTGGGGACTGTGGGCTGCATGACAAGGCTCTTGCTGTTCTTCAGTGTCCTCGCATGCCCCTACTCCTGAGCTGAGCACCAACCTCTACCACCCCGCGGCTCACCTGTCGGACCTGGCAGCTTTCAGGCTGGGGCACAGAAAATAGTCTTCCTGCAGCTGATATTGGTGCCTCCGCCACTGAGGCAACCCACCATCTATACTCAGCTGGTGGGAAAAGCGTCATAGAGAAGGAGCTCATGCCCCTTCTGCTGCTTTAGCACTGCCTGAACTGTGAGTGGAGCAGGAGTCAATATTGTTATCTTTAACACCCTGGTTCAGCCACTTATTCCCCAAACAGCTGCACAGATTTCTCTCCTATGCTGCTGCTGTTGGAATGGCTCCAGAGTTTTCCACCAAAAGCAGCTCCCAGTTATTTAAGGCTATCATGAACTGGGCCAGATTTGTGCATTCCTACACGGCAAAGCCTTGCCCAGCACAAGGTGTCTGTAGACTCTGAGTTCTTTCACAGTGAAGGCTGTAACAGGAAAATTAACAACCTAGTTAAGGAACAGTATCTGATCATTATTGCATCATAGGCTTCTAAGCGCCATCACACATTGGGTTTCTTTTTTTCAGCTGCAGGCTTTTCTGTCAAATGAGGCATCAGGCAGCTGGTGAAATCTGTTGTCCGATGCATGCTTTGCTGCACCAGAGCGCCCAGTGGAACGCAAGGTATGGTTCTGTACGTTTGTTTCTTGGCCTCCAGTGGATGCCAGATCCAGAGCCACCTTGCCCCAGACTCATGGCTGCTCATGCTCAACAGCCTCTCACATTGCCTTTCTTGTGTTCACAGTGAGCATGACTGGGCATCAAGAGGAACTCTGGAGGAATCCATCTGCTCTCTGCACAGCCCATTGGGCTCCAGCTTGATGCCTGAAGTCCACAGGTGTGCACACACAGACACAGATGCTAATGCTGTCAGCTCTAGTTAATAGTTAATGCACTAGCCCTAGCAATAGTTAATGCACACTTATTCCAGGCCTGTGGCTGTCCCAAGGCCCACCTGCCCCCCAAAAGCCCTCCAGGGCTGTGTAGGCTGGCTGTCACCTCAATGCCAATGACCTGTGCCGGGCAGGGTGCCAGTGCTGCAGCGAGGCCGCAAACATCCTCTTGTGCAACATGCAGCACTGGCAATAACACAGAGCACTTGACCACAAAGCCATGAGACATGCTTAATAGCACTCTTGTGCTGTTCGCCCACTAATAACCTTAACTTCTTACTGCATTATGCTAGGGTTTAGGCAAAGCGGGGCTCCCAGCAGGACACTCTACAGACTTCCTTTCCCATGAAAAGAGACTTACGTCTTTGCATTTGTTCCCCGTGACCAAATCCCATTCTTTCCAGGTAGAGAAGAGAGGAATGTGTTGGATTACAATTAAAGAGGTGTTGTTCGGATCAGGAGAGGGGCAGGAAGGTTACTGTGATATGTAGCTGTGATATGTGGTGCAGAAGGAAGAGATGCTCAAATGGGAAAACCCTTGTGAGAGGAGCATGCCAGGGCTCTTCTTTCCTGCACAGCACATGCCGCATGGGAGCTTATTTTGTCTGAAGGTGGGCACTAGAGCTATGCAAGTCCCTCTCTTACTGTGCAGTGATGTTCAGCAAAGGCAAGTGGCTACAGGGGAGGGGTATGTGCAGTACTTGCACTAGGATGTCCCACATATCCAAGCATCAGGAAGGAGCTGTTGACAGGCCTCACAGTGTTCATATATAGAATGAAATATAAATATCTGCCAATACATAATAAAACTCTTGCCAGGGCTCCAGCACCATTCCCTTCAGAGCCCCAAAGAACTGCACAAACAGTAATTAAAAATTCCCAGCCTCTAGCTTTGCCAGCGGTGCTGAATTCACTTTGCAGTGTGGGAAAATAAGCCTTGCATGATTAAGACAACACGATTTCAACAACAGGAGAAACTGGTGGTGAGATGTAAGCTGCAGTGTGAACCTTGGCCCCTCACTTCCAACAGAAGTCTCTTCAATCCAAGAATGAGCAGGCAGTCTCTTCCCCTTCAGGCAGACCACCTCTCTCTCCCTGTACACATGGGCAACAAAAGGCCAACACACCCAGTTCATCTATTCAGCCCTAGCGGCTGTAACCCAACTTGTTGCTCAGCATTGGGGGTTGCAGGTAAGAGGGGAGCCCAGCATCAGAGCGGACTATCCATGCTCTCCAGGAATCCCTGGAGAAAAGCCATGCATGAATCAAAACTTCTGTCAAGAAGACCTTGGCCTGTGTTGCAGCCAAGATTACATAGCCAGTACTGGGAACAAATCAGTTGTTCTGTAAGGGAAATTTCAGTGTTGTAAAACACTATACTGTCTCTCTGCAGAGCATGAATAAAATTTTGAGGATATCAGGAAGCTACTTCTCTTCAAAGATTGTCTAAAAAAGCAATATTTAACCTAATGCACTGAGGTATTCTCTCAGACTCTTTGCAACTCTCTTCAGTCACAATGTTTCAACTGATGATCTGCGTTTCATCCCAGGATGAAATGTGCTGTAAAAGATAAAGGTCTATGCACTTGCTTTTTTACCTGCCCATCAGTGCTTGCTAGGAGGATTACAATGGCACCTCAAATTAGGGTCAGCACACAAGAATTTAGCGCACATCAGCTTTAAGCATCTGCACAGGGCTGAGCTCAGGCAGATGCAAAAGCTACAGGCAAAGCTCACAGAAAATGTCAGCGAGGTTTGCTTTCAAATAGATTGAGGCAACTTTACAAATTATCAGCACTTCACTGACGTGACCTACTGCTTCCCAGCACTCTCTGAAGTCACAATTCGGGATTGCTGGAGCCTGTGCCTTGGTGGAGTCACACCCACCGTGGTGTCCTGGTATGCTCAGCTCAGATGGGGATGCTGTGTTCAGGAGATCACATCTGCCATGAGGAGCCCTGACAGCTCTTACTTGATGTCACCCACCAGGACAGTGGCAAACTCCGGGATACGGGCAATGGCTAGCCCCTGTTATGATCACAGACAAAAGAACAGGAAACAACAGCAATTGAAAAGGAATTTAAAAGAGCCGCTCTTCTCCTCAACAAACATGCGTATCTGTTAGGACATAGATTAAATGCACCTTTCTCAACCTGACTGCTGGGTGAATGCAGTTAACTCTGCAAGAACACTTGTCACACATGTGTGAGCACACTCAGTGTTTTTCACATTCTTGTTGGGGGGTCTCTAGCCATTAAAAGCCAAGTTCTGCTGATCTAAGAACTACATGAAACAAATTGCACTCAGGCAGTGGGACTCTGGCAAAGCATTTTCCTATCAGCCCGTCTTTCAACACAAGGTTGAACATGTGCTAATGTGCTATGAGGTCCCAAGCTCTGGCTTGGTGTCACCATGTTGTCAGAAGCCAGTGGCCAGGGATGGAGGGCAGGCCAGGCCACAATGGTCACAGCAGCACTGTGTGACACAGCTGTGGCATCAACATGGTCATAGTACAGCTGCCATCAATAGGTGATGTTTTCAGTCTGGTGAACAGCCACTGAAGAGCCTGCAGTGTGTTGCCCTCAACGGAAGGTTTTGATGGAGACCTAGGACATCCCTCCCTACCCTACTCTCTTAGAATCACAGAATCATCTTTGTTGGAGAAGAAAACCTCCAAGACCATCAAGTCCAGCCATCAAGCTGACCTCCCAAATGCCACAATTAAACCATGTCCCTTAGTTCTTAACCCCTTTTACTTTACTACCCTTGTCTTTTAACAGCTTGGTGGATGCTTCAGGACCCTTTAGGACAAAAAAGAAAATTCAATCCAAAATAACATTTTTCCTTTAGGAAATTTGGATTTATTCCTGCTCTGTTGCCACTGCCTGCAAAGCAGTGAGCCCAGAGCCCTGGCCCGCAGTGGGACACCCCAGGGACACACATCAGGCTGTCTGGCCATCTGGAAAACCCAGCAAGGCTGCAGGATGTGCAGAGATCCTGCTGCAGAGGGAAGGGGAAGACAAATCTAAGCTTCTCTCACATTTGCGCCAGCAACATTTGTGGTCTCCTGGTCCTGCGACCATCCCCACAGTTTCTGAGCAGCTGGGGAAGTGCTTATGGAGCTGGCAATCTTGCAGGGAGGGTAATTTACTTATTCATAATGGATTTTCCATACCTCTTGACGTTTCCAGACCTGAGTCAAAAGAGAGGGGCAGTAACTCTGCTGGGGGACAGATGGGCTCGAAGGGCTTTGCTGAAGGCTGTGGTTTTGCAGCTTAGCTCTGGGGACCGGCTCCATTTGTCTCTTCATCACTGCACTCTGATGCCCAAGCAAAAGAGGGAAAGGTGCTGTTTTGGACTTGCTGTGCTTCATGTTTGAAAGGGATGCTCTTCTGTAAAGGGGAAAGAGAGACCTGGAAACCTGCTGATTCCATTATGCTTTCCTGGGGCTAATTTAGTTGTTAGAAATCAATGCAACCATGAAAAAGGCAGCCTGTGGGACTCTATTCAGAACACCTGATTCCTATTAAAGATCCAGGAATTGCAGGGAGATAAGTAGTGGCATGGCAACAGGAAATGTTCTCTGAAGATGATGTGACTTCAGAAGTGTTTCTCTGTGGCTGGGACCTCCTGCTTACCCAGGAGGTTTTGTGGAGGCTGGGAAGTGGAAGCTGAGCGGGGGCTGCTCCACTCCCTGCTCATCACGCTTCCAGGACTCTGAGCCAAAACAAGGCTGAGCTAAAAATATAAAAATCCTCCAGACCAAATTTGTGCTCTTTCTCTATTCCTGCTTTATCACAAAAAGTTATTTCCTATGAAGATATGCTACCAGGGCAATCTCCGTAAGTGCCTTCTGCACTGTTCTCAGTGAGACCTCAGTGGCTGTTGCTGCCCTCACAGCAGCCTCGCCACCACCTTCATCCCATTTGCAGCAGTGGGCAGGAGCTGGCAGGACACGCGGTGTCTGAACATGCATCGCTCCAGGAGCACTGGTGACTGGCTTCACAGGAAGTGGTTTCTCAGGGTAAGGCAGATGATGGCCACTTCTGCCATGAGAGCAGGTGACACTGGGAAGAAAAAGAGGGTCCCAGGGTCCCCTGTAAGAATAATGCACACAAATCTTGGCAGCTCCCATGTACTGAGCAGGGACTAAGTAGGCAGTTGCGTTTTAGTAGATGCTGGCCAGAAAATAACCCCGAGAAAGGAATAAACCAATTAACTGCTGACCCACTGACAGCCAGCACCTCTCCCCCACTGTCTCCCACACAATAAAACCTGTCTCCAAGGCTCAAGCAGATTTAGGCTGACTGCAAAGAACCTGGAGGAGGAAAAAAGCTCTTTCCCACTCCAGCAAATAATATTTCCAGATAATCTGTTCAAGGCAGCACCCTATGCAAAGTGGGAAAGCTTTTAAGAGCTGTTAACACCTTCCTTCAGACTTCCTCATCCTCCCCCAGACAAGCTGTGATTAATTACCCAATCCACCTTGATCCCCCTGGGAAGTGGTGTTGGCTCTGGGTGTTTTAGGCAGATCTGCCAGGCACACAGGGTCTCTCTGGCCAAGCAGGGGATGAACAGCTTCCAACCGCAGGTTGGATGGCAGGATGAAAGGTTAACAGAGGTCTACGCAGCATTTAAGGCTTCTTCTTTGCCTGGTTTCTGCAAGGCTCTCCTTATAATCTTCTTACACCTGGAATAATGTTTAGGACATTTTTGAACAAGGCTAAGCAACGTTAGAGCCATCATATGCTTTCTGAAAAGGTACCAAAGAGAGAATGAAGAGGAAGAGAACGTCTGCCAGATGATATAAGAGGACTTGGGAGTCATCTCCCCTAGGAGCTTCCCAGACCTGGGTGTTGGTTAGCATCACATCTACACACTGTACTGTAGGCTGGGCTCAATTTTAATCTGCTTTTTATTCTTAGCTGCCCTTTCAAGAAAGAGGAAAAAAACACCCATGAATCTCTGCAGCTTCCTCAGGCCTTTGAGGAACAGAGAGCTGAGGTGCAAGAAGGGCACTAGGGAGGGCTACAGACTCTTGTCCACTGGAGATGTCTTTTTCTAGCTTCCAGTCAGTGTCCAGGAATAAGTCATCAAATCAGCTTGACCAGACACTAGGGAAGAGTGTGGGAGTGCAGAAGGCACATGGGTTGCTAATCTGTTCTACTGGGTCTTCTGCAGGACACTGAGCAAGTGGGACACTTGGATGTCTCCTCTCTGGGCTAGAAAGCTAGAGGAATCTCCATCACAGAAAGCTCCTGTTTCTGCCAATAGTGCCTAGCCTGGTTGACTACCTGACAGAGTCACTATAATGAGAATATAATGCCCAGAGGGAATATTTGTGGGATTTTTGACTTTGGCACGTGAGCATGTAGAATAGCAAAAACCCTGCAGGCTGTGGGGATTTCTCCCTGGCTATTGAGGGACAACCAATGCACCAGGCTGGTACCCTGCCTAGGAGAGCAGGTTCTGATCCCACCTGGGCCTTTCCTGGAGGAGCTGCTCTAAAAGGGGGCTTCTTAAGGAGGACAACAGCTCGCAAGGGCCCCCCATTCCCATCTGGACTAAGGTGTCAGAGGTCTGAAAGCTGTCACTGTTCTGGTTCTGAGGACCCTTGAGTAGCTCTCCTAGCTGAGCGCTGGTGGAGCTGAGTGGCTCCATTGAAGCGCAGCCCAGCTATTTGGGTCAGGTCAGCCTGTTTGGAGGACACTGTTTTTTTGTTTGGCAGACACTGTTTTTTACAAGTATCTAGTCACTGCTTGGAAAGGAGATGTGAGGTACAACAGGTGCTGCAGGAAGTGGTTTGGGTGATTTAGTACATGGTATCTTCCCTGAACCTCGTTGCAGGGGGCTCAGGGCCTTGTGCTGCTGCAGGTGTTGCCATTTTAATAACATCCCAAGACAACTACTTGTGGTCACCCAAAATCCCGCGTCATGCAGGAACAGAGGTGTTAGCTCTAGCATCCTGACTGGGCTCCAGTTGTCAGCAATTATTCTCTGCTGAGCCAAGAGCTGCAAGAATCATAGAATAATATAAAGAATGTCTGCTGGAGACAATATTCTTCACCCCCTCTTCTCACTAGGACTGCTGAACAGTTTTCCCAGGTGCCAGAGAACAGCATTTTACACGTGTCAAATACAAATGCCCTGAAAGTCCTTTTCCAGTTTTGTCCCATGCATTCTCTTTAAGGGCCACCAACTCTAGTGTCTTCTTTGCCTTGCCTGTGTCCCTACTCTGTCATGTGTCTCTGTTCATGCAATAGCATGCACTTTCAACCCTGGGTGCATGAAAATTATAGAGAACAAGGTACCCAGTGCTACTATCATGTATTCCTTTCAGTCCAAGGCCCACGAACCATTCACATCTGGAACTGGTTTGATGAAGAAATGGTGTAACTTCTCACCTCTTGGTTTTGCTCTTGCCCCTTTGTCCGCAGGATGTTCAGGCCACAGCTGGCTCCTGATGGCTGGCAGAGTCTACAAAACTCCATCTCTACCCAGGAAGGTACCAAGTACACCTTGGCCCATGAGTAGAGCCGCTAACAGAAAATAAATCTCAGAATCTTGGCATGGTTTGAGTTGGAAGGGATTTTAAAGATCATGTGTTCCAATCCCCTTGTCGTGGGCTCCTTCTAGCTCAGGTTGCCCAAAGCGCCATCCAGCCTGGCCTCAAACTCTTCCAGGGGTACGGCATCCGCAACTTCTGTAAGCAAATAACTGATTATGAGATTGATTTTAATGAAAGGCGAGATTGTGCCTCTGGACAAACTAAAGCCATGGAAAGTACTTCAGTAATTCACCATCCTGGAAGTAAAGTATATTACAGGGAAAGAGGTCTTTTCACAGTGGCATTTACTTCTATATAACCAGAGCGGATAGCAAAATGGGACTTCTGCTCAGTAGGGAATCCAGTCATTTCCAAAATGTGTCTGGAAATCAGCCCCCCAGCCCTCCTCCCCCCAAAAATATTTGTAAATATAAAACATTTTGTTTCAGTAGTATCTTGTACAAGAAAATGAAATCCAAAATTAAACAAAAACACAAAACACTGAAATAAACTGCAAAATCTAGAGCAGCATGCTTGCAAAAGATTCAGTCAAATCATTGCCTTCTGCAAAATGCTTCTATTTTGGCAAAACCACATTTGTTGGGGGTGCAAGCTGTTCTGACAGAGGCTTTAGAACCTGCAGCAAGTTGTAACGGAGGCTGAGGTCAGACGTTGTGTGGGAGGCAATGTTTAAAGTGCTGCAGTTTGATTTCTCATTTGAAACTATTCCAAGGGTGGTGGGAGTGCAGTTGGGAGCATGAAGCATTGTGGGGCATTCTGCTGTCCTGGAGAATCGCCGTCGGGGACTGGGCAAAGCGTGGCTGATGCCAGAGAGGCAGCCGGGAAGCAGAGTTATTTGGGAAAGCCTCACTGGTTTTCCTCTTGAAGTGAGAATACCACCTGGGCAATGATTTCAAATCTATCTCATCAGTTAAACACATGCTCAGTCACACGGCAGGCATGTATTGGCAGTGTATCTATGCACAGCACAGGAGGTTACTGAGGATGCTGTGTGAAGAATGCACAAATGACATGAGTCTGCTAGCTCACATGGCACAGGGCCAGTTTACATGCCTGTGAAATCCTCTCTGGGGCTGCAGAAGGGAGAAAGTTCCTCAGCCTCCCTTGGAGGCCACATGGGCTTCTGTGCGTCTGCAGACACCAATGCAACAACATCCTCTTGGACAACCGAGCCTCCGTTCCTTCCCTCGCTGTTGAAACTACTGCAGAAATCCCATTGGGAAACTCCTCTGGGATGTGCCAGCTGATGGGACAACAATCCCGGCTATGGACAGAGGTGCTCCATCCAAGCAGAGTGAGGAAAACACCTATGGAATAAGTGAGGAAAACACCTATGGAATAAGTGAGGAAACACCTATGGAATAAGTGAGGAAACACCTATGGAATAAACCTCTGTTGTGGTTTCATGTTAAGGAGTCAGTGATATGTCATGTGACATGCTCAGAACCTACTGCAGATGACTCAACAGCCAACAGTGACTGGATGGCAGATTGTATAATCCTCCCTGTACCAGGCGGCATGATTTCCTATGATTCATCATTTTCAGCTTTGTTAGGATTCACAAAGGAGCCTAACAGAATCCCTCAGTTTTGCAACAGGAACCCTCACGTGTTAACGTACATGGTTTTGGTTTTGAAGACCTCAGATCTGGGTTCACTTGTATTGCCGCTCTCATGCGGACTTCTCTCTGAAGCAACAGGAGCTGTGGGAGGAGCAGGCTTGGCTTCTGGCAGGAAAGATGTGACCCACGCTAGGCACCAGCCCCTCCTCCAACCCTGCCTGGAGCTGCGAGGATCGCCGGTTGGGTTTCTTTTTTATTATTTATTTTTATTATTTTTATCATTTGGGTCTCATTCAATTACAGAGAACTTGGTTTTCAGTGTAAGTTTTAGTGGCTGTGTTAAGTTGGATCAGCTCCTGCGTCGCCGCAGGCTGTGGAGCAGCTGCTTCTGCTCCTCTCCTTTCTTTGTAATGCTCTTGTTGCAACCTGCTGCTCTCGTGTCATCTTCTTCCAGAAGTATTTGCTCTGGCCACTTTGCAAGAGAAGGAACAGGGCTAGCTGGACCCTGGAGAAGATCCCATCAGTTTTTTTCACCTTGGATAAGAGAAACAGCTGACCGTGATGTGGCTGGATCTCAGGGAAGCATTACAGCCACCCTGGGTACTGCTGGCAAGTGATAACCACCAGATTTGCTCTGAACACCAGCACTGAGTCTCCATGAGGGAGAGGAGGCAACTCTGGGGTCTGTAGCTCTTGCAGAACTACACGCACCTCAGCCTGTATCCTCTACTGACCCCAAAAGGGAAGCACCAGCAAAGCTGGAGAGATGGCAGCCCCATCTCCATCCATCCTGATGGCGTTACCATTTTCTCTTTTAAGATGCACCAGTGTCACCAAGTCCGTGGGTATAAAATCCCATTAAATATTTCATTTTAATCAATTGCTTTCAGTAAGTGCCTGTTGAGGAATTCACAGTGAAATTTTCTATCTGACACAGAGATTTCAATTATGAAAGATGGCTAAAAATAAAAGGAAATTATACTGTTCAGACACTTCTGGAGGTGGAAATGGGAGGGGGAGCTGTCAAGGAGAGCCAGGGAAGAGATTTTGTTAGATATACTGAAAGGCTACTTACTTTTACAGAAACAAAATGTCAAGAGGAAGCCTGCTTGAGTATCTGGAATCTGCTGCTCACCCTCTCTATTCATAGTTTGGCCTCAAGTATGTGGGATCTGAGCACCAGTGTTAAAAGTCATGGCAATCTCTTTCTCTCGCTGCAGGTAGTTGGACCACCCTCTTGAATCTCTCAGTTTCACATAAATATTTTTAACGTGCATTTTACTTCTTTTTTTTTTAAATGAAGAATCTTAGCCTGTGACACTACAAAGAATCCTTCGGGCTTTTTTCTTTCTTTCTTTCTTTTTTTTTTTTGTGGCGGAGGCTGATAACCTTAGGGCTCATTGCACTCTTAGAAAGTCTACAGGACATCCTGATGTTGGTATTACCTTTACATTTTGCAGCTAAAATGACCTGGCTGAGAGCAGAGCTTGGACCTTCAATCCTTTATGGACTGAAAGTTCTTCCTGTGGCTGGCAGGCCTAGCAGGCTGCTCAGCATCTCCTACAGAGGCAGAGGGACATGTTTGAGCAGCCAAACATCTGCTAGGTTGCAGGAACCGTCTCTGTGCACATCTGTATTCCCTAGTAACATTCCCAAGCTTACACTTCTTTTAATGAGAGCAATGTGTTCTGCATCACCAGGGTTCCCCTCGGGCTCAGAGCGCACTCTCGCAGCTCCCCATGCTAATGCAGCGAGGTGGGGTTGCTTCTGAAACTCCCCTGTCAAGATGAGTGCCTAGGAAGCCTTAATTTCTAGATGACATAAGCTAGGTAAGATGAATTCCTCTATTATTCAGCAAATCTGTGTCCTATTGGGTATTTCACAGAGTCTACCCATCATTTCCCTCTACTGAAAGCCAATTTTCAGATCTCGGGACTTTCTTAAACACTCTCAGTCCACTGATGTCATGACAGAGGCTGGGATGGCCATCTCCCAGACTCCATTAGGCCAGTCGATTGGAAACATGAAACTAAACCTCACTTCTAAAGGAGTCCAAATTTTCCTCTAAAAGAACCCCGTAGATTTGCCTCCAGTCACCTTGTCCCATTTCCAGAGGTTAATAGGTTCTCTTCACATGTCCTTGTGTTTTTTTTTCCAGCCACTTCCTCCAGCAATACTAGCCCTCACTCCGTGGAGACTCCTTGCTGAGGATAATGTCAAGTTTGATACAAGGCATCCTCACATCACAACCCATCCATCCTCTCAAAAGACAAAAGCTTACAGTGTTTTTTTGTTGTTTGGATGCTTTATTTAGCAGGCACATCTGCTCAGAACAGCGAGACTCAACCCCTGCCTGAGAATACAGCCAGACCCATGTGAATGAACATGGCCTGGGCAGAGGTCACATTTTTAGGCAGGTCCTCAGTGGACAGTGTGCCCTGCCCAAGCCATGAAGAACATCAGCAATGCTGAGAGGCCTCCGATGCAAAGAGACAGGCATGTGTCCATTTGCCTAATGAAAGCTGAGATCAGCTCAAGCCCTGTTGCAGTTTGGCTTCAAAGCATGTTCTAAGTGGCCTTAAATGAGATACTGCTTTCAGTGCACACCAGCTTCCTGCAATGAAGTGCTATGCAAATATCAATTTGCCAAACAAAATGCGGACAACCTCCTAGAAGTTGATGTCTGCTGGAAATTTCAAACACATGTTTGCATCATCCCCTTAATTAAATGATGCATGCTCACTCAGTGCAACAAGCTCACATCCTTAATATAAAACAATGTAATACTAAAAATAGAGAGAAAACATCAAATTGATAGGGGATGCTGGAGTTTAGGAAGTTAAATATTCAGTTCCTATTTAGCGCAAGTGCAGAAGTGCTTTCAGCACAGCATACTTCCAGTAAAACCACCACCAAGCACAGACAGGGCCCATGCAGTCTCTGTTATAATCTCTTGTATCAGCAGAAGTGCTGAGCCCTGGGAATATGCCGTCTTGCTGCACGCACTTAAGCCCCACAGAGCTGGTGTGGGCAGCATTGCACTTTTCTTGTTGAGTTTATAATGGACTGCAGAGGAAGACTGTAGAGTGGTTCCAAGGCAGGCATTTTCAGATTGCACATGAAGGGGTTTTTATTAGGACTATTCCTTGCTCTGGAAGTTTGGAGCTCCCTTCCCCCATGAGCTGCAATGAAAGTGCAGAATAATGTTGCCCTGGGAGGCAACAGAAAACAGGAGCTGTAATGAAGCTGGATAGCAAGGGAGAAATGTTCTGCAGGAGCTATGATGTAACTGGACTCATGATCAGCACTAACCCCTAGAGAAGACCTCCTGTGACAAGTGGGTTATTTTCCACCATTGCTCTTTTGCAATCTCTGTGTCAGGGCTAAAGAATGCCGGGGCTTCAGACACGCGTACTTCATCTGCAGTCTTTCCTGGCAAGTCAAAAAAGCCTGGCACAAAGAAAAAATAGGAAATTATTGTGCTAAAAGCCACAGGAAATGACACAGAGATCACTTGGGGAGTTCTTCATGCCCTAACTGTGGCTTTCCTAGGCTCAACAAGCCAGCAAAGCAGCAGTTATTTGGTACACACGTGTCCATCTTGCTCCTGCACAACCAACAGCAATACGTGGGGTTTGCCCTGGAGGTAAGTGGAGGGGATAGGGCTGGCATCTCAGAGTGTGCTAGATTGGGATTTTCCTCCCAAAGGAACTCAAACTCCTTCATAGCCCATTCACCTTGCATCAGTCTTAAACAAATACTTTAGATCTTGAGGAAGCACTGACATACGGTAATAATTGGGCTCTAAAAATATTGAAGGTAGAAGATAAATCATCCTAGAGATCAGCATTGTGTGCATCACATCTAAATGAGCTACAGAAGGCCATTTCCCGTGTTTGATATGCTTTTTCCATTTAGTAAACATGGAGCTCATCTCTCTACGCAACTGCACTCACCTTCTAGCTGGGAGAACCCATTTCACTTTGAGAACAGAGCACTGCATCAACAGATGAGCTATCAGAGGGGGCTGGTTTATGCACTTAGATTGCTTTACCAAGGTAGCAGCTGGGAAGTGCTCATTTCCAGAGTGTTGTGTTTGTCCTCGAAGGACCAGTAAGGCCAGTGCTTCAGAGCTGGAGCTAGCCAGCAATGAGCAATGATATACAGCAGGGAATGA
The DNA here is from genome assembly GCF_002078875.1 of Numida meleagris. Classification (NCBI taxonomy): domain Eukaryota; kingdom Metazoa; phylum Chordata; class Aves; order Galliformes; family Numididae; genus Numida; species Numida meleagris. The sequence continues at coordinate 416,640 of NC_034419.1, read as the reverse complement.
CTGCTGCTGGGAGGAAAACCCTAAGGAGAAGATGTCATACTTGTATGCCATCAGCTACACTGAAGCTAGTTGAGACAGGAGCCAGACAGGAGTTCTCTTCTTCCCTTTGCTTTCTGCTCTTTCTCTTTGCACTCCATTCCATTCTGTTCCTTTTTTTCTTCTCTCAATGAGACAAGGCAACTGTAACATCCTCTGCTCCTTGCAACATAAGCACCTACTTAGAGATGTATTTTGGTGCACTTCACCATGGTGGAGGCTGGCCAGCATCAGGAGATTTGTGGCAAGGTGATTTTGTACAAAAATTACCAGGTTCAAGCAAGTTCTTTGTAGGATTTGTGCTCACACAGTCAGGAAGAAGGCCTGCTGATCTTGCTGGAGCTCAACGGTAGCGAGCTCTTGCAGAGGGATACCTGTATGCTGGGACAGGCACAGGAGATCATCTCCAGCAAATAACACATTGAGAACAAAGAACAAATTGTCTGGTGGAAATCTGATGCAAGGTAGACACACCAGAAGGTGACAGCTTGCTCCGAATCTGTCTCATACCTGCTAAGAAACTCCAGCTCCCACAGTTCCAGAAACAGGGGATCTAGAAAGAATGCAGTAAGGTTGCACAGTGCATAGTAAGTGGTGTGTTTTGTTCAGCATTGAGCTGAGCAGAGCACAGAGGGTTCCTTTCTGGTGCTGGTGCTGTGGGTCATGAACCAGTCTTCAAAGAATGTCCTTTAGAAGAACACAGACAGCAAGGTGAAATTTGCCGTTCATGCTTATTGGAGCTGTTCAGTGAATAAAGAATTCAATTATGAAAATGTTCCACTGCAGGAAGCTTGAAAATAAAGATTATCATTATTGCAGAGGAAGTAAACATTTTTAATGTGTTAATTTTTTAAGTGACATTACTGCAGGCAATACACTTATTCTTGAGGCATACACACTAGTAAGTACACCCAGGAACAGTGGCAAGGAAATTACAGAGAGGCAGGTAGTACAAGGGAGATTTTCTGCAGGACATGGAGCTCCGGAGGACACCAGGGCTGGATAACAGGTCCTGAACTGTTTTCTGGAAGGGATGGCAGCACCGGCTACGGGTTCGACCTCTAGTCTTTGCCTCTGACTAGCTCTGTGTCTTTTCACACTGAAAGCTTGACCTAGATGGAGGCCAGGGAGCCTCCCTCACATCCCTGTGCCATGGACATACTGCCAACACTTTTTTGTGCTTGTTATGGTCTGTCTGCACGCTGACCAGAAGAGTTGATCCAGGCAATGTCGGGGGGGGGTGGGGGTGAGCCTCTGCTTTGTCCATACCCACTAAATAAAGAACCAATTCAACACAAAGCAAAAGGTGTTCCCAAGCATCTCCCCAAAATAAGTCTTGGATGGAGGAAGAGGGAAGTTTTACTTTTTGTGAGGAAGAGATATCACATGGAAAGCCAGGAATAGAATCAATTGCAGGGGAAAGAGAGGAGGAGATCACTCACAGACCATTTGCATTTCTTGTTCCCTTTCCAAAACCTTGTGCATGCCACTGTTTTAATTAATAACTATCGCCTGTCTACTGTTCCCACACAGGAGCACAAGGAGGAGGTATTCCAGGCATGCAGGTAGCCAAGGAAATTAAGTGATTTCTCTAATGTTTCAAGTTTCATTACAAGGTTCTACTCTTACTCAAAAGTTGTTCTCTGCTAAAAATTATCTGAACTGCTACCTCATGAGGTCCCTTTGAAGCTGGGCTCAAATAATATTAAAATATTTATATATATATATGCGTATATGTTGTTGGAAGTTAATTAAAACAAATACAACCACTGGTGATAGCACTTCCATGTAAGACTGCTTGGTCACTTGTTCCATTAAGCCTTCTTCCCTTTTTGTCTGTGGTTCCTGCAAGTTTCTGCCCTTCTACCCTGCTTACAAAGAGGATAATTCAGTTTTTACTGATTTTCTTGTTTCTTGTCCTCCCTGGGCATGAGATGATAACTGCCTCAACATGGCTGTACACACCAAAGGAGAACAGGCAAGGGAAGAGTCAACAAGGAGATAGGGGTATTCCATACAATCAGTCTGGGTGTCTGCTGATGAGGGGATACAGGGCAGCAGAGGCTTCTGTCCCTCATGCAAACACCAAACTCATGCTCTGTGCTCCATGACATGCTGGAAGAGGCAGAATGTTGCAGACAGTGGGACACAAGCACTGCCACAAGTCCCAAGAGGCAGCACCACAACCAGACCTTTGTGCATTGCTTCCCATCTGCAGTAAGTGCGTTCTCCTCATACAGGCTGGGAAAATGGGACTTCTCCCTGACCTCCTTATTTTGTGAGCAACACTTCCTCCTTTGGGTAATAAAAAGAGTAATTAAAACTATCTGCAAAAACTTCAGCAGAAGCAGCAAGTGCCATGTAGGAAGTTGGTGATGGAGGTGCACACAGGCTGTCGCTGGTTGTTGCCTTTCTGCGCAGACAGAACTGATGATACTGGGTGACGTGTACTGCCATGTACTGAACACAACTTTGGTTTCCACACTGAGGCAACAGCTCTCTTGAAATTGTGTGCTACAGCTTCCCATCACGTTAACCAACTCAACAATGACTGCACACAACCCTACGCCTGTTGTGCTGGTGAGCATTGGAGAAACCCTCCCAAAACATGGTGCTTGATTGTTGTAGTTGTTTTTCGCATGGCCACACCAATCTCCAGAACATCCTGATCTCTACCTTGTGGGTTTCTTATCTGAACAGCCTCCAGTATTTGCTCAGGTAACTGGAGGAATCTGCAAACACATTTTACGGTGTGCCCTTGAAGGACTTCAAGGGCAATCTATGTGTAAACACAGAGTAAATGTGATTCTATGTTAAAAACACAACTGAAGAGTGCTTCCCTTTGAGGAGGGCACTTTTTGAGCAAGCTATGCCACTCTGTTACTACAGCCGAAGCCAGTCACAACAGTGGCTTCTCAAATGAATGGGATCCAATTTGCATTCAGATTAAAGCAAGAGAAAATTGATAGTAAAGCGAGATAGAAAATACTTATGAAACCCATTGGCATGAGGTATATGTCTCCCAAGTGATGGAAACTGAGAAGGAAACTGAGAATCTTCAGAAATCAGTGTGTGAAAGGAGACAGACTGTAATGAGTTTCTAATGCTTTATACTTTTTTTTTTTAAGGTGAATTTGGTGCTCATAGAAGACAGTAATAACGATAAGCTTGAGGGATGATGAATATATGAGGGCTGCTCTGAAAGTAATGCCTTCTATTTTATTATGTTGGGCTACAGTGTCAGAGACAGATGGTGGTGGTATGGCAAAAGAGGTCAAACCTTCCCAACAATATGCTGTTCCATTTTGTTGCTGTGCAATGGATGGCAGCAGAGGGGCAGTCTGACAATGTGGTGTCAGACTTGGAAGTATGTATGGAGCAATGAATGTCAACGAGTGCCATTTTTTCTGCACCCACTAAATTCTGAGGAATTCAATTCCACACATTTGCTCCATACATACTTCCATGTCTGACGCCACACAGTGAGGCAGTGGGTGATGTGTTTCATCAGTGGTGACAGTGATGTGAAAGCCAATTCACGTCAAGCCATGCTTCTACCATGTCAAGCCAGGATTTCCACCAGTATGGCATGCAGGCTTTTGTTCATTGTTGGCAGAAATGCCTACCTAGTGTTGGTGATTATGTTGAAAAACAGTAGTTTTTTGCTCAGAATTTATCAAATAGTGTTTTTGTGCTCTTCATATCTGTTGTGGTTTCCACGGAAATAAACAGGAGGCATTACTTTCAGAGCAATGTATGTAGCAATGTGTTTTCTGGAAACACTTGATCATCTCAAAATCTTAAAGCACTTTTCAAACTCAAGGTGGTCATAGGGCAAGAACAAGAAGTAAACTCAAATACCAAACCCACAGTAGGGTCAGGAACAGCAGGGCCTTATACCTTATAACTCTCTTAATGCAGAACGTGTATGCACAGTGCAGTAATTTCTAACCCCTGGTACTTCCCAAGAATTTGCAAGCAGAGTGAATAACATGGCATAAATATATGAAGAAGCCAAGCAAGAATGCACTTGTTGCCCCCTCTACATGGAGAAAGTTGTGAATACAAGAGGCAAAATGACATTTCCAGTAGTTTACCACAGAAAAACAAACAAACAACAACAGCAACAAAAAAACACAAAACCCACTAGAGAACAGGTATCTAAAAGCACTAAAGAGCAGAGAGAAAGTACTAGAGAATCTGAAATGCAAAAGGAGATTTAATAGAATATTAATATAGTGTTTAATGAAGACTGCATGGGCAGAGATGTAACCCAGGTGTTCTAGCCCTATCTTATTACTCACTTTATTAATTAGCATTGCTTCCTTTATTTGAGAGTGATTTATTGTGGATCAACACCAGCCCTTTCTGGATCAGATATAAATAAGTAGAAATGAGCCTTATTTAAAATGCAATAGACATCTATCCACCATTCTTCACCTTCATTTATGTCAGTGGAGCTATGTGTGTTGGCAACCTTTTGAAAACTGAGTTAATATTCCAGCACAAAGCACTTTCAAAGGAGAACAGTATTCCTTCCAATTTCCAGGAGTACTCAAAACTGTATCAGGTTTGGCTTTTAAAGGCTCAACAGTCTGGTTGAATTCATGCATACCAAGGCACATGCACATTGCTAATCGACTTAGGTAAGCTTCCTCCACAAGCCTCAATGTGTTTTATGAAATCACACGCCCTTTTCATTTGTGGCCTTTTACCCAACACTTTGGGTGTACACTGTTACTTCCCCTGTCCTTAACTGGGCTTCCAGAGTCTAATGTTCCCCGCACCACATGCCTGAAAGATCAGAATTAACCACATTTTCCTGCACCTCTGCAACTTCAGTGTAGCTCCATCACATTCTTGTTGCCCCCATGTTTTGTCTCTCAAGAGATAAAGGACACAGATCCAGAATCAGCATCCAGGAGGTGCCACTCGACACCCAACCATGTCCCTAAGAAGCTGCTGTCTGTCTGTGCCAGTGCTGAGCCATGCTGGAGCTGCTAGTGAGCAGCATAGCCCAGCTACTGCCACCTCTTTCTCCCACCACAATGCCACACTGCTACTGAGGGGCACCACCAGACTGGCATTTTCATCCACAGTGCTTTCTCTTTACCACTACACAATCAAAAGGACAAAGAGCTGCACCATGGCCAAGGTTCCTGCTCACCTCCAGCTGAGGCTTTGGGCTCTGTGCCTGTTGGTGGGTGCTGTGACAGGAAAAAGGACTGTGGGCACTGCATGTGACCAGAGCACTGGGAACACGAAGAGGCTGCTTCGTTCACTGCCCATCACCAGGGGTGCCCAGCTATTTCACCTCAACTCATTTCCTTTCCCCACCATGCTCCTCTGTAAGCTAAAGCTGGCTAACAAGGAAAGACCATTTTTATAATCCTTACCAGCAGCCCCTTTTTATGCATATGTCAAAACCTGCTCTTCCAGATATATTTGCCCTTGCCTGGCTTGTTTTTTTTTTTCAGGTTGCACAGACAGTTCCCCGGCTGCTCCAGTCCTGTGCACCACAGCAGCTCCCTGAAACATGTCCAGCACGTGTGGGGCTGCAGCTGGAGTCCTATATGTTTGGGATGAGATCCAATTACAGGAAGCGGTAGTCTGCCCCGCAGCGATCATTTCCACCTTTGTTGATTTTTGGCTTCAGCATCTATTTTGATAGGTGCCAAGATCTGAAGGCTGTTAGTACGGAAATGGAAGAGGCAAATAGCTATGCTTTAACCCTTGCTTGGCAGTAACTGTGGCCCACAGTGCAGTTTCCCTGCACCACTGTTAATACATTTCTATGACTGAATATATATATATATTTATATAATAATAATGATTATATGTAATAATAAGAACTAAAGAGCAGGCACTATTTGCACTAAAAAAAACATCACTGAACTATTTTGCAGTGCTAGTCTGAGAACAGGAGAACCAACCACCCCCTGGACTCTTCTGCTGAGACATCTGCAAGTCAGACATGGTGGCTTCTGCAAGAAAGGAGCCCCCTGAGCCTGGCTGCTCCTTTGTGATTCCATTTTGCGTGCTCTCATTTCTGAACAGAGGGAGCCTGAAAACAGAGCTCTGTGTCCATGCTCAGCAAACATACACACGCTTTTGAGTTCCCTTCACGTTTCACAAAGGAACATAAAAAAGTTTAGCTGTTAACCAAATATGGTCCTGAGGGACAAAGCAATGGAGCCCAAAGGGTTGAAGCTGGGCTTTGCTTTTCTGCTGGCATTGCAGCAAAAACATTTTACTGCCAGCACTGCAAAATGCTACCTGATTGCCACAGAAAGCAGGAATAAAGATGCAACATGTATTTAAAAAATACCTGATGGTTCCCTATTATACTTCAACTTCACTACAAAAACCCTCCTTCTTTGAAATGAGTGGCTCCAGCCAGGGAGAGGAGGGGAGACTCATTCTCTTAACTGAAGTTTGAGCTGAAAAAGGAAAACAAACTTCTGAGGATTTACAACCCAAACAGTATTTAATGCCCCTGCCTTTCTCGGGAGTTGGGTGAATTCCTCGCTGCGCTCACATACTGGCATAACTCCTCTTCTGCCAACACGTCTCTAGTCCATAAAGTCCTGAAGAGAAAATATGCTAACTTTCTCGAAGTAAGTAACTGTGTAGCAAAATGGTTTTTCTGTTGTTCCTAGCTGATACAGTTTACTTCATCCAGGTAACACTGGAACAAGAAAAGAAACTGAGGAACACAAAGCAAAAGAGGAAAATCAGAGAAGCAGAAGAAAAAACAGAAGGTAACTTTGCCTGGTGAGAGACATGCAGCAAATTACATCCATATTAACTAAAGGTGTAAAGCAAGGTGAAATAGATCAATCACACTAAACATCTTCATGGCACACTTCTCCTGACTGAATACATGACTGGTGAATACTGGGACTTTGGAAGCAGGATCAAGCCACCAAGTTGCCCTTAGATCCCTTGTCAGAATCCTGGAATCCTATGTGCTCTGACTTCCACAATGTAAAGAGAAAGTACAGAAAAATGCCTAAACATGCCCAGAGAGGTAGTTAATCTTAGTACCCCACTGGACACTGAGCACAACACTGAGAATTTGACAGGAAACCTTTGTTTGGCAACAACGAAGCTAGGAAACAACCAGGTTAGCATCCAGCTACTGACCAAGCTAATGTGCAGAAGGCAGCCACCACATCCTGCAGAGGTGATCCTGCAAACACAGTGTGAGCACAGAGGAACTCTTGCTGCTTATGGCCTAGTGTAGAAATCCAACAGTGTAGACTTTCACTGGGGCAGAAAATGGAGTAAAGCATCTGTCACTGCTGGGCACCTCTGTGTCACCACTGCTTCCGGAGGCAGAGCAGCACACAGTTACCTGCAGACCCAAGACTGGCTCCTGCTGGTTGGGGTACCTGAGACCATTGGCAGCACAAGAGAAAAGCTTATCTTGGCCTTCTTGGTGAGGAAAAATTCAGAGAAGCCGTTTGCTTGACACAGCACGTGTGCATGTCACCTGTCAGAGAGCAATACCAGATCTGCTCAAACAATTGTAATGAAACACTGCAAACAAGAACGAAGCTTAGTCACTTGTTCAAGTCTTAACCCCATTTGTGTTTACAGATGTGCATTTCATGGAAATGAGATTATTAGCTCATCAAAGCATCTGTCAAGGGGAAAGACAAACCAGCATTTCGCAAATGCATCCAAGTGACAAGACCTGTCGGAAATGGATTGTGGTGAATCTCTCCGAGGCTTATTTTTGGATCTGTTATAATCAGCCTTACCAGCTTGTTAGTTATCTCCAACACATCACTGGGGAAGGGAAAGATAAATATATAAAACTTTATCAAACATGGCAGACTGAAAATGTGTTTGGTTTTTTTTTTTTTCCATGAAGGACATATATCCTCTCCTCTCCTCTCCTCTCCTCTCCTCTCCTCTCCTCTCCTCTCCTCT
>NC_034419.1:391637-408371 GCF_002078875.1 Numida meleagris | reverse complement strand
TTTCCATTTCCATTTCCATTTCCATTCCTTTTTTTCCCAATAAGAGCTGTACAGCTTGACCTTCACTTCTGGAAGGTTTAAATGATGAGCAAAAGCATTCAAATGGACAACACTCTTTTTTTTTTTTTTTTTCAGATTCTTAAATTGGAACACCTTAAAAAGAGTGATTTTCAGGCATCCAGCAGTCATTGGGGTTTGCAAATGAGCAAGGCAAAATGCTCACATGCCTCACTGCTTTTCCATATCAGTTGAGAAGGGCCAGGCAGAATCTTAGCTCACTACTAGGGCTGGAGGGATTCACGCCAAACATCAGCTCCTACCTCAGACTTCACACCTACCTCCAGACAAGCCGCATCCATCCTCTGGAGGGTGGTGACAGGGATGATGACAGGGATGTATGATGGCAACCAAGTATGAAGGGCCACTTGGTGGCCTTCAAGAGATGAGCAATGGAGCACAAAGGGATTTTTGTAATAAGGACAGGCAAAAGAGCTGGGATTGAAAGGGAGATTATTCATTTGTTCTCAGACCTTTGTTAATCACACCCCACCTACGTGACAGCAGTGGAGAGCCTGCTGTCAGCTTTACCACACAGTTGGGTTGGTGCCACTCAACACCCATCGGCGATGACCCATCAGGAGCAAGTGCACTGAGCAGCTAGGCCCACAGCTCACATGTGGCAGCAGGAGGGAGTGCAGCCCAGGTGAGGCATAGCCAGCGGAAATGATCTGAAGTGACACAGCCTGGGCATGAAGAGGCATGTACAGTCAGCGTCAGGGAAGAAAGCAGTTGTCATGTAAATCAAGTGTTAGCTGCCAGTCCTGACTGGCTTGTGGCAGCTCCTGGCACACCAGAGCTGGTGTTCGGCCTCCAGAAGCCACAGCTTTGAGGCACCCATGTGGGCAGTGGCTGTGCAGCCTCTCACTGTCCTGCGTGGCTGCTGCTCGACTCCCATCCCTTCACTACAGAAGGTTCTCTCCTTGTTCTTGATAAATTGCCCATTTTCATCTCTTTCACAGGAAGGAACAAGAGTTTGGTTCCCAGAACATCTTCTAAAAGAAGGGCTGATTTTTACCATTCCCCCAGAGCACAGAACTTCATAGGATTAATCATTAGTCTTGCTGCCTGATTTTCTGCTGAAGACACAGTTAAGTACTCATATGTAGGAAATGCAGATTGACTAAGAGCCTCCTTTTCCCCTTGATGCACTCATGTCATAGGGGAAAGGAAACAGCTGCCACACACTTCCAGCCACCACAGCTTCCTCTTGGTTCATCCCTTGACCAGATGCAAGAGAGCATGTCTCTCATTGCAGCAGAGATGGATGCTTCCTGATGATGACCATGGCCTTCAAAAATGCCCACAGATCCCACCATGCACTGGTACTTCCAACACAAAGCTCAATAGACATCAGGAGCCTGGTATCAGGCAGCCATGTGGGTAAGTAGGTGACAGAGGAGAGGCCTAGAGGCACTGGTGACACCAGTTAGCTGCCCTGAAAACTGACCACTGTGACTTAACAGGTAGACAGGACAAATGCCATTTTTTTTCTCTTTATACATCCATGATTGATACTGTGAGTTACCTCTAGGTGAAAAGCTGGAAAAATCTAGTACCCAGCAGTTTACTGGACTTCTAAGAGAAGCAAGACAATATTGTACTTTGCATTTTCACTGTTTTCATGCTCATTTCCCTCTTCACCCTATCCACAAAAACAAATGGAAATACTACAGCAATTGCTGAGTGTCACAATCCTTTTGTAGAAAACACCACACTGGGTCTGCAGTGACACAAAAATGAGAGAATTAGATTATATTATTTTTCATGAAGTTGGGAGAGCTGGTGCCTAAGGGCACATACTAAGTCACTTAACTTCTATCCTTCCATAATAGCTTTCAGCTTTCCAGTATAACTTTTCCTGGGTTTCCTCCAAAAACTAATAAGAATAAGGGTGCTTGGAACAAGCTCATTCTGTAGAATTTCCCTAATTTGTCCCTGGACAACAGATGTGTGACTGCAGGGCTGATGCGTTTGAGGATTTATTCTTTAACTAGGTGGTCTGGTCAATGATTGCTCCCAGTGCTTCCCTTGCTGGAAGCGTGCACAGTCTGGCAAATTCCAAAGGCAGCAGCAGTACCCCCTAAACCACACTATCTATTAGAAATGCACCTAGGCCACCCCTCCACATCACAGAATATGTAGTCAATTCTTCATGAGCCTGAGAGTGGAAATGGAGTGAGCAGTCAAGTGCTAACAGGCATGGATTCACCAGAGGATCCCAAGTGAATACGGCACTTAGCTGCTAACAAAAGTCATCAAGAATCGGGCAACTCATTCATGTAAGACAAGTTGAAAACTGCTACCCAGCCATTCCCATCATACCCAAACAAGCCCTAAAGGTAACTACTCAACTTATCACTGTGATTCAAGATTTTAAAAATCAACTTTTGCACATAGAATATGTACAAGTTGTCTAGAAGCAAAGTAGTACTTGAAGTGGCCAAATCCCAAAGGCTGCTGCCTTTGCTTTTCATATGTCATTCTTCGTGACTTCTCAAATAGTTTTATCTGCATGAACGTTATTTTGAGTGGTTTATTGGGCAATTATAACTTGTCAGCAGTTAGCAGAAAATGACTAGGATCTAAAGACATGGTTTAAAGCCCATCATAAAGGGCTTTTGAAACACAGCCCAGATGTTGCTACTTAATGCAGTATTAAAAGAATGATTTGTAAACAGCTACAGGAAAAACAGCTATATTGTATAAAGGTGCAAGAAGGACTGATGGTCTGATTTACAACTCCAAAGAATTTCTTGCTCTTGAAAAGATAATCTGTCTCTGTATTCAAACACCCTGCCACAGGCAGGGCTGCCACCCTCCACATTTAATACTAGACCAGGGTGCCCAGGGCCCCATCCAATCTGGCCTTGAACACCTCCAGGTACTTCATCTTTGGAAAAGCAAATCCCCTTGCAATATGCACCTGGCTTTCCATTTGAGCTCTCCAGAATGTCCTTGGAAGACACCAGCAAAGACAGCTCGGCTGATTGCCCACTTACTTCAGACATATTCTGTGTATCTCCTTCTTTGGAAACCAAGTGAAAAGAAGAGAAAGAATTGCATTTTGCTCAAGAGGCTGGTATAAGGCTTCAGAAAAGGTGCTACTTCTTGAAGTAGTGCTTGTGTATCCAATCCTTCAGTCATAGAATCATAGAATCATAGAATGTTTTGGGTTGGAAGGGACCCTTAAATCACCTAGTTCCAATCCCCCTGCAGGGACACCTCCCTCTAGACCAGGTTGCTCACAGCCCCATCCAGCCTGGCCTTGAATGCTTCCAGGGAGGGGGCACCCACAACCTCAATGGGCAACCTGTTCCAGCATCTCCCCACCCTCAAAGTAAAGAATTTCTTCCTAATATCTAGCCTAAATCTACCCTCTTCCAGTTTAAAACCATTCCCCCTTGTCCTGTTGCTACCTGCCCTTATAAAAAGTCCTTCCCCATCTTTCCTGTAGGCCCCCTTTAGGTACTGGAAGGCCACTGTAAGTCACATTCTCTCCATTTTGATTTTGTCAGCCACTGGGATTATTCATTGTCTATCCAATTGGGCAAATAGAGAGAAGATGTGAGAGCTTCCTGGGCATCCTCTCTGTGCCATCACATGATGTCTTCGATGGCAGATCCTGAAGTTTGGATGTCATCCCTTTCTATGCTCTTCTATGCAGACAAGGTGGAGCTCAGCAGCAAGAGAACTTTACTCTTTGTAAAGACCCAAGGTAATTAATCTTGCTACTGTCATGTGGGTAAGCATATAAAACCTGATACAACAGTGCAGAAGAAGCCAAGAGACTTAAAGTGTCCTTCACCCCATTTGCCACTGCTGAAATCTACTGGCTAAAGCTCCTCTGTTCCATTTCAATCCAAAAACTCTACCAAATCTCCAGTGCTTACCTGTTCTTGGACTATGTTGCAATCCCTCCTTAGACATACAAACCCACTCCCTTCTCAGTTGCAGGGAATTAAATTTCTTTCAGAATCAGTGGAAACACTCTATGCTCTTCCATTAGGGTAAATTCATCTCTGACATCATTCATCATTTATTTCAATTCTCCTGGCAAAGTAGACAATATATCAGTTTTTTGACAGCATGGATTTCTTGATGTCTTTGAGAAAAAGGCTTTGGCATCCGGTGTAACCAATGCAGCTCCAGGAGAGTGGGAGCAGAGGGTGTCAAAGATACAGTTCTTGGATGACAGCAGTTATATCTATAATGACCTGGGATGGATTTCACTGAATGTACAACAGTGGAGGACCTGTAAAATTATTTATCTTTCTATGGCTTCCTATTAGCAACATTCCTGAGTAACCTGATGTTTCTTTGGTGCAAGTTTGTTTGCATTAGGCATCTCCCCTGCATGACTTTCTTTCCTGCACATCTCACTGTGAAGTGATGCAGAAGAGCATTAAATAAGCTATCATCTTGGTTTGTGATAATGAGAAAATTGAAACAAGCTGTTACATAAATGCGATCATTATCTAGTAAATTAAATAAGATATTCAAAATGTCCACCCAGCAACGGTCTTGCTTTTCCTGCTTGGTATTTCTTTTATCTAGGGAAGAGGAAATGATCACAACCTCCCATGAACCAGAGACTTCAATGGACATGCTGTCCTTAGAATTATCTGGCTTTCCATGCTTGCTGCAACAGACAAAACATAGTACATACTGGCTGTTCAAAAACAGAGAAATTCACCTCCAGATATTGCTGATGTTAATGGCTAGTTAACAGGGTCCAGATTTTTGAGGTTTGTCTCCTGAGAGCAGCGCTGGGGACATCGTATGTCGCCAGGGTATGCAGTGAGTATTGTTGTGATGCACATCATGCCTAGAAGTCCACTGCAGATATCAGGATAGAAAAAAAATGTCAGAAAATTTAAAGAAAATGTAGCAGAACAGTTTTCTGAAAGATGTAAGAAGGAGAGGAGCAGTCTGAGCTTCACACATGGTTGTTACTGGGATGGCTTTGAATATGGGGGTAAAAATCAATCTAGCATTTTCTATCTAAATACCTTAAACTCTAATGCAAAGAAATCAATTTAGGTCAAAAAAAGGACTGAGGAAATCAGGAGCTTATTTTTTCCCATTTGCTTTACCATGAAAAATGTTGACAAAAGCAAAATATTTTTCTATTGTCCTTGTATTTATTTTTGTGGTTCTGTTAATCCTGTTTCATCTTCCAGATAAGAGAATAGTGATGTTCCCCATGCAAAACCAATTCCTACTTGTTCCTGATGAAAGGCGATCATTGGAAATGCTTTCTCCCAGGTCGGTCACTTGGTCCTGGTTCTCTGCTTCTTTCTGGGGGATGGGGTTGTTTGCAGGAGACAACATGAGTGTCCATGGGCTTTCCTGTGGCAGAGGTAGCTCAGCAGGGTGGTGGAAATGTCTCCTGGTCCATGCCAGTTCAGTCTGTTCTCTTCACTCCAGTTAGTAATACAGCCTGGCATGGGTGTGGACAGACCAGCAGCATGGGATCCGAGTGGGATCTGGTCCCAGAATGGGAGAGCTATCTTGCAAAAGGAGCACAGCAGCAGATGTTTCCAGTGGGCTTGTGTCTAACTGCTTCAGCCTGCAGATGCTTGCCTGATGCTCTCAGTGAAGTAGCAGCTCCAGGTCTTCTGTAGTTCAGACAAGAATCTCAATAGACCACAAAAAAGTGACCAGACTCTGAAATACAGAGCAGGCCCACGATATCCCCAAGAAACTGAAAGTGCTTTCAAGAAAGCATGATGTGGCAGGAGGCAGCATGGAGCACACTCCCTGAGAGAGCTGTGCTCTGGTAAGACCCACAGATCATCCTCAAAATTGAATAAAGAGACAAGTGAGGAGCATGATGCACTAAACGGGGCTCTGGAGCCATCCGAGCTAAAGGAAAATCTCAGCAAGAGGGCAGGAGCAGCAAGCTCCAACTGGCCATCAGAGGGCAAACTGCTCCAAGCATTGCTATGTTGTTCAGTGCTGGCACTGCAAACTGCCCGCAGCTAGCCTTCTTTCTTTGAAGATAACCAAGGCCAAGCTTCCAAGGAGTTTTAATTGTTTGGAAATTTTGGAAAGGCTTTAACAGGCTCTATTTCAACCAGGCAGAAAGGTTGAAAAAGGCAGTGAGCTAAGCAGGACATGCTGCAAATATCCTGCAGGTCTTGAGTCAGCACAGGCATCTCTCTTTTCTCCAGTGGCAGAAAAATTACTGCAAAAAGTTACAGTCAAAACAGGCTGCCAGTGAATGTCGGGGACTGCTAAAAATAGGGACTGTGTGGATCCAGTTTTAACTCTTAACAGAGAAGGCAGCAATTTCTCTTTGGAGAATGGCCATTTTTGTATCTGGTCAGCTTTCAGCACACCTGGCTGATCTGAAGCTCTGATGACAATAAAGAACACTAATTAACAAGGAGCAGATACTGTAGTCCATCAGCACAGGGAGAAACAGGCTGCCAGAGCACAGCCTGAAGATCTCTTTATCCCTCTGATTTTGTCCAGCAGCCTCTTCATCTGTCTGCACACGTCTCCACTCCTTAATTTCACAGGTCTATTTGCCATGTATAAGCAGTAAGGTGGCTTCCTGGCAGACATATTTACCTTCCTTGATTTATTGGTCCATCCATCTGCAAATATTGCTTCCATCTTCTTAGCATAATGCAAGGATAGAGAAAGACTGTCATCCTGAAAATCGAGAAATATCCCTAAATATCTCCTTCCTCTGCTCAATAAGCAATGAAATAACTGGAGTTTAGATCAGTTACAAAATTAGGAAATAGGAGGTCCTGCACCTGCTCTCTCCAGCCAGCCATTACTGCCACCTGGGAGCCCCTGGAGGTAAGAAGTAGACTTGCTGTATTTCTGCATTCCTTGAAGTGTCTCAGAGCAACTGACTGGCAAAGCTCATTCAAACACCAGTGCTGACATGGATTGCCATGGAAATATAGTAGTTCACAGCCAAAAGGCATAGATTGCAGCTGGGTTAGGACAGGAAGGTTTCCGATATTAGACAAAGTCAATTGACTGACCTGCGCAGTACAGTACTATTGTGCTCTTAGCACAGTACAAAAACCAAGCTATGAGGTTGCTGAAAGCTGCTACGAGAAGAACTTCCCCCCTCCCACCACATCTGTGTGACAGAGCTTGGGAACAAGCCCACCCTGCCCTTTGCTGGGAAGGACCAGCAAGACCAAGCTGTGATGGTGACCATGTGGAGCTGGGGGTGCAAGCCTGGCAGTGCTTCCTGAAGACCTGCCAGCCTTGCCATTGCTCTTAACAGTTCCACTTGAGTAATCAGCATCCAACAAACGACAGCGAGCACCAGCTTGGCTGGGCAGGGGAGGCCTTGCCACGGCTGAGCAGAGAGGCAGGATGGTGGGAAGGGAAAGCAGCTGGCGTTTGGAGCAGGAAAGCAGTCATGGGGCACAAGGGCAGCTGCCTTATGCTTGAGCCTCTTCAGACTGATCACAGTTCAATCCTTAAATCCCCTCAGTGAGGAGCTCGGGTCCCTGTTAATCCCAGGCTCTCACATCTGCATAGTTCTGCTGTGAAGCATGAGGCAGATGATCTCACTGATCTGTATTCACTCTCTACACATTCAAGGTGCTTTTTTCCCTTCTGGTCTGCCTAGCCCTCTGTTGTGCCATGCAGTAGCAACCCCCCTTGCGATGTGAGGGGGCCTCAGAGCCCATACAAAGCATGGGGTCAAGGTACAGGCTTTGTGGGACAGAGCCCCCAGCCCAGATGCCAAACAACTGGATTACTGCCCAGGTGTAAATGTGGCACAATCCAGGTGTCAATCCCAACCAGACTGCCTAAGCACTGTGAGGTTCAAGCCCACGCACCTTGTTGCTGTCAGAGCTTGTTAAGACAAGGCAGCAAAAGCGCTGCCCTTGCACTGACAACACAGTGGGGTTTTGTCAGTGAGCCCTGACATGCCATAGGCCTTCAGAAGCAATGGTCAGCCTTGGTTTCTGTCCCTGCTTGGGGGAGCAATGGTCTGGATCAACGCAGACAGCACATCTTCTCATTTTACTCCTGTTCCAGCAGGCACTGGAGGTTGGCGGCTCCAGATACCAGACCACAGCTTCCACACTATTAAAGAAATAATAGTAGTATTTACAAAATACTAGTATATTCATGGAGTAACAGGAAAACATTGCTTTTCTGACTCCAATTCCAGGTCAAAAAGAGGTATTATCAGCACTGACCTTTGAGCTCAGTCACTTTACTAAGGAGCAACTCTCTAATCCCTGCCTGGACTCTGTCCTGGGTTTTTAATGCCTGATTAACTACCCCCTGCCAGGATGACTGTGCATCTTTGCATGTTTTGGAGCTGTCTGTTTCTATTTATCACTACAGACAAGGAACTTTTTAAACCAACACTCATTTGCATTGGCAATTTAAAGTACCACGTGTGTTTGTAGCTGAGTGGTGGCTAGAGCACATTTCAAGGGGCTTTTAGGGTAATCCACCATTTCTCAGGGAGCAAACATGGTATGAGACACTCTCATGTAAAGATAAGGTGTTACTGTAGGTCTTAGCCCTTGTTGGAGACATCAAATGTCACCTCCAGAAGACAGCAAGTTGTCACCAGTTTCAATGGAAGTGGTTGGAAAACTGATTCCTCACCCAGGGAACATCTGATCCTTTCATAGGAAATAACAAAATAACATTGGTTTTAGCTTTTGGTGTTGTTGTTGTTTTTTTTTTATACCCAGAATAAAAACTCAAAATTGCTGTATAAAATACAAATTTTACCGTGGAAATTTTTACATATCAAATTCTAATATTCCTTCCGAGAAAAATTCAAAACTGGCTGGAAAAAGACCTTCTTTACCAGCTGTAATTACCTCTCCCCTCAGCAGCCTACTCGGAGCAGCTGGATCTTGTCATTTACAGGCACTTGCCCAGTCTGCACCCTCCACCTAGATCCAGCACCTTCCTCCTCAACAAGTAGAAGCCCTCACTGCCTACGTGAGACCTAGAACAATTTGCAATCTCTCTTCCTCTGTTACAAGTCATCCGTTCATTCCAACAGCACACAGACTGCACACCAGCCTTTACAGTACCTTCGTGAATGGAACCCTAATTGTGCTGGTGCTGATCCAGAGCCACTCCTCATAAACAGTCCATGCCAGGCTTCTCCATGGGACCAGCATAACTTGCATGCATTAACTCTGAGAAAGAGCTATTCAAGACAGAAACAAGGGCCCTATCTGGAGAACAGCCAACAAATCTACAGCCCCTCTGGTACAAGGTACTCAGATAGCTGAAGGTTTGGAGCTGTGAGCAGTACCTAATGCCTTAGATTGGCCGTTGCTTCCCCACAGCCTCCTGCAGTATTCTTGTCTTGCAAATACCACATTGAAGCACATTGTTTTTGTTGCGGCCAAGGCATTTTTGCACAGAACAACAGGATTTGCAGATCAAGTGCTTCGGGGTGGCAGCAAGAAAACCTTCACACAGCAGCTCCTGAAGTGAGGAGCACCAGGGGGCCCCTTCCAGATGCAGCTGGCCCACCGCGCTGCAGCCGCCTACCAGAAAGGGCTCACTCCTGTGCTAAGGCAATTCTGCCTCTGCACTGCCCCAAGCCTTTGGCGTTTTTTTTTCTTCCTTCCTGTGTTTTTGTGTGTGATTGTAATTATTGAGGATGTTCAGAGAGAGAGACAGGACTTCTGTTTCCAGGAAGCCCATCTGCTCCCGCTGTTTATTTCTTGCAGTTGTAACAGTTGTAAAGAACTCCAGTATCACGACCGCACTGATGGGAATGTGCAGGGAAACCACCTTGCTCTAGGAAGGAAGTCCAAAGAACCTTGAAGACCTTGAAGAAGGTTGCCTCATCCCTCATGAGATGGCCATCAGTGAAAGAGAATCTGAGAGCCAGAAAGGAATCCGCTGGCATGACTTGTCACCCCAGGCTAAGCACTGGTAGGGCACTGCACTTTGGGGTCCCCGCAGCCACCGTCCCACCACGGTCACTGGTAGGGCCAAGCCACAATTTGGGCTGGGCTGAGCGCTGAAGCAACCGGCCAGAGAGGGCCATAGGAATCAGATGGAAGAAGAATAGTGGCAAGGGGATTCCAAAGGCTCAAGGGCTTTGGGGTGGATCTACCCACACCGACCCCTGAATGTGCAAACAGCAACACCCACAGCTAGCTCCTACTGCAGCACCTCCCTGAGCAATGAACTCCTAAAGTTATTCTAGGACACACAAAAAGGGCTAACACTGAAAAAAAAAAAAAAAACCAACAAAAAACGCCACCACCACCACCAACATAAAAAAAAAAAAAAAAAGAACAAAAAACCCAGCCCAAATCTACCTCCTGTTCTCCTGGTCTTGTCTTGTACAACGAGCCCTTTCTTGGGTTCACCGAGCTCCCCAGACTCAATCTGATTTCCTCTCAGTGCCTCTTCTCCCCATCTCTGTGCCCTGTCCCTGTATCCACTCTCCATTCCTCTAGAGCATCTCTAGGTGGCTTCTGCAGCTGTCTACTCCCTCTTGGGCTGGCCCTGCCTCTCCTCCCCTCTCGTCTCACTGCTCTGTAGCCATCTCGGAAATTCCTGCCATCGGATGGAGAAGCCAAACCTCCCAAGAAAATCTATCCTAACACTAGTGCACATGCTGTGGAGTAGTCCACAGGGACAATATTTCCCAGGTCTGCCTACAAGCTTTCAAATTAACAGTGCATGCATCTGGTTTCCACCTGTTCTTCATTCCCCTTTCCTGCCCATGGTGTGCTTTGAATGTCTGGCCAGGCTTTGCAAGGTTACTGGCCAATAAAGCAGAGATGCGCTCCCCCTGCTTCCCAGATCAGCACTTGGCTCCCTGATAGCCAGCTCTGAGGCACAGAGGTTTGTCCCCATCCTTTATGTGCCTGCCTGCTCCAGCCTACTGTAATCTGTAGAAGTGATGCCTTTATATATGTATATAGAGAAAAAAATATATACGTCATGTCATGTCATATCACATCACATCACATCACATCACATCACATCATATCATATCATATCATATATCAATTATATATTTTATATAGCCCTTGTAGGAGACACCAAACATCACCTCCAGAAGTCAGCAAGTTGCGACCAGCTTCAATGGAACTCAATATGTATTTTTATATATTTATATCTAAAAGTGACACATAGTTCTATAAACGTGGTGAATTGATACTATTTGCTGAACACCACCCAGGAAGAGACACAATGGAGGCCTTCTTGTAGCATGACCACTGCTTGGCCAGGCTGTCAGGATGGGCCCACATGATGTAGAAAGTGCAGAAGGTTAGCCTGAGGAAGCACAGCTTTGGGGATGGTTTGGTGTCTGGAACAGAGATTGAAGACCTGATGCTGCCCACAAGGAAGAGCTCAATCGTGGCTGCAACAGGCAGGAAGAGCAAGCACAGAGCACAAGCATGAGGAGGCAGGAGAGCCAAACACAGCAAATAAGGTGAAAGCACAAAAGCAGATGAACGTCATCAATTTAACCTGAACTCCACAGAAGCACTATTAGCTCTCATGGGCTTCAGGTCATTTAGGAGGAGGTAGAGCAAAATACAGAATTTGTTTTCTTTGCTCTTTCTCTGAACAGCATTGCTGAATTCAATCTAGCTGGTGCCTGAGCACAACAGTGCATGTGCCCTGCTTTCTTCTCACTGTGAGCTTCCTCCTTTCAAGATTATACATCCTCATTTCTCTGCTTTTCCAGAACAAAGACAGCACTGTTTTGTTATCATACAGCTCAGTGCTTAGCCGTGCAAGAAAGCCTAGCATGGTAGAAAAAGCATGAATAAAGGATTTGATCAGAGAGAGGGGAACAGGGAAAAGGGAATGCAGACAAGGTTTGTGTTGCCACTGCAGTTATCACAAACAGTAGGGGCACTTGAATTGCATTGGAAAAGGTCACAATAAGGCCCCTAACTATCAAATTCTTGGCTGATGGAAATTAATACAAATCTAAATTCAGATGTTGATGGTAGCAAGGTGATTCACTCTTGCTAAGGAGACAGTTCCTAAACTGGTCTGTTTCCTAATTTCCTTAATAAGAAAACGCTGTTCACAAGGGTAATACCTGCAGCATGATCTGCCCTCTTCAGTCACTTCAGATTTGCTGCCTACAAGTAAACAGGCAGCAAGCTGAGGGTGGATCCAAGCTCGAGAACAGGATTTGGGGCCTCTGATTTCTACAGGCTGCATCCCCACTTACTTTGAGCAGTGCGAGCTCCCCAAATTAGGGCTGACCCATTCCTGCCTGTCGTCTTGAGGGCAACTCTTCCACGACTGCTGTGTGTCAGAGAGGTACAGGTGTAATATTTGTCCCTAGGACAGCAGGTTAGGGATTTAGCAAGAAACACATTGTGCCCTTTAATTCAGTGTCAGCCAAGTATAAGCCAAGGACCTAGGGCAAGGCGTGATCCCTTACAATACAAAATTGGGTGGGGGCTGCACTGTTAGAAGTGCAGCTCTGGCTTTCAGATGAGGAGCCAAGTCTGAACTGCTGCCCGGCTCTATTTCTTCCAGTCTTGGGACATTTGCATTTTCTCCCTTCTGAAGCCCAAGAAGATTTGAAAGGACTGAAACTAATGAGGTGAAAAACTGTCATTAGGTATATAAGCAGCTATAAAATCAAAAGCAATGCAATCAGAAAGCAGAAAGAAATTCCTTTCTCCCCAAAATGCCAAGAAGTTTTCAGCAGGGTGCCAGGCAGGGCTCTGTGCCGAGTCAGAGAAGTGGTGGGCAGTGACATTCACACTCAGGCGATGGCCGCTGCCACCTCTGCCCATGGAACACCTTGGCTAAGGACACATTTACTCTCAAGATGAACTTTCCTCATGCAGCCATCGCCAGGTGCATCCCCAGCAGTCCTGGCTCTGCCTGCTCAGGCACCACTCCCCGAGAGCTGCATTGCAGAGTTACTTGGGGCACAGTGGGCAGCTGGGGCGAGGCAGCCTCTTTGTGCAGCTTCAGGCTCCAGCACTTCACCCTGCAGACTTCACTTGGCCTGCTGGATGCACAACAGAAATCAGGAGCAGATCAGAAAATCCTTTAAAGCCTCCTCTTCATCAGTCAGTGCCATTTCTAGTCCAGCAATGTGCTCCAGCTTCTGTAGGAACAGAGCAGAAGTCTGTCTGGTTATTAAGGCAAGCCATGCCTTTTTCCAGTGCAGAACAGCAAACCTTAGGCTCGCATCAAGAGCTTGTTAGCATACTGTCCGGCCAGGGAGAATTATCCCATCTGACTTTCCGTACATCCCAGCCCACTCATTTTCACACAGTTACTCTGTATTAAGCTTAATTACCCCAGAATTAAGATTAATGGCTTGTGTTGATTAAAGCCTATTCTGAAAAAGAGATTACTGCAGCATCTGAGACAAAGAAGCCTCTGCTGGGGGCAATTTGCCCCAGGCCTCACCAGCCCCGCTGCCAAAACCACAGGCCCTGCTGAACTTCCTTGGCTTCATGTTGCAGCCCAAGATGCTGGCTCTGTATCCCCTCCCACATGAAGGAGACCGGGCATAGCTGAGGTTTCTTCTCCATGAAAGTGCTTAGGCACAAACTTCAAATAGCATCTCACCACTCTTTGTCTGACTGGATGGGTCTCTCCTCCCTTAACAATAATTTTCCCTAGTTTTGTGACTCTTTGTGGTGCCTTCCCCTGGTTTCCAAACAACCATTATCAACTCCATGAAGAGCTTCACAGCTGTGGCTGCTAGTGGTGCAGGCTCTCAAGATGCCACAGACTCTGGCTCTAGCAGATGCTCCAGGTGGGCATGTCTGCTTTAACTGCAGCAGTACCTTTCCTGCACCTGCAGAATTGTCCTCTGCTTCTGTTACACAAGGACCCAGGGAGAATTTCCACGGTGGGAATGGCATTTGCTGTAGCCTCGTCAGGCTGATGTTAGGTGAGGAAGGTCCTGATGTGGTTCATATGCTGACTCCAACAGGGTTCTTGAACCAGATTCCTAGAGTAATAGAATCATTGAGGTTGGAAAAGACCACAAAGATCACCTAATCCACCCACCAACTCATCACCACCATGCCGACTAACCATGCCCCACAGTATCACATCTACCCTTTTCTTGAGCTCTTGAAGGCACGGTGGCTCCACCACATCCCTGGGCATCCACTGCTGTGCGGCCTGGTAGACAAGTGCCGATAGCGCGTTCCTGTATTTCTTAGGGAAATGGCTTTATTTTCTGACGTAGTTCTAAGCACCACATCTGTTTTACCTGACATTTAATCTCCTTAGTGCTTCATGACCACCAACAGGCATGGTTCAGTGCTATCTGCTCCCCAGTGCAGCAGTGCACCAGCAGCACCGCTGTCCTGCAGTTACATCAGTAACTCCCCTCTCCCCTCCTGTAATCTGAGATTCCAGGAGTTTATTTTAGCCTTTTGTCCTCACCCAGGTGGTAGCATTGTCCTTCCTAGAGACCACTAACTCAGACAACACATCCTGGCAAGTCATCGGAGCGGGGCAAAGCAAGCATAGCTTGGCTAGAGAGATGCATTTCTGAGCCTTGTCTTGGCCATGTTCTTTCCCTGCTGCCTTGTGCCAAGACTAGAGGGGATAAATAGAAATTGAAATCACTGACTGCTTTTTTTTCTGTCACCATCTTTCCTTTCCCTGGCCTGCACAGGTGCAAACAACTTTCTACTTGCTCTAGTTTTTGGGTGCTCATGCTTGTTTCCTGCTTTAGGCTGAGCTGAAAGCCAAGCCAGCTAAGGCCACTGCAATGGTACAAAAAACATGTTTAAATCTGGCAAGCCAGCAAACATCCTGAAAGCATGAAGAAAGGAGATGGGCTGTCTTTCTCTGGGCTTTTACGTAGCTCTGGTGTGGTGCTTCAGCCTGTTCAGCAAAGCCTCCATGGTTTCACTCCAGCTGTGAGTTAACTGAGTCTGGTCCAGACAATCTCCTTAACCTTATCACATTTTTAATGTCAAAAATAACACTCTGTTATGTCAGGGATACCTTGTTCCCTTCATGACATGTCTCACAGTCAGAATGTGGACAGCCCAGTGCCTGCAGGTGGGCACCACCACCTCTCTCCTGGGCTGTTTACACTGAAGCTGGAAGCACTGTGAAAGTGTGGAAGCAGTCTTTCTGCTTTCTTTTCTATTTAACAAACATGGCGATACAAGTATCAAAATCAGGGAGCAAAAACAGCATTCCTGGATGGTGGTAAAACTCCCAGCTGCTCAGAGCTGGTGCCCAGAAGGTTCATTACTGGGGGGCTGGATGGCTGCACCCAAGTTCCTGCTCTCCTGCATCCCACCTCCTTGTGACCCTGGTGGGCTGCGCAAAGCTGCCCCACCACGTGAAGGGGCAAAGCTGGTGCAGCCAATGCTTCAAGCACCAGGCAAATGCCTCCTGAGCTGCTCCAGGATGTGGCACATGACACGGATCAGGGCATCCCCCAGAGGTGGGGGCATCACTCTCTGCCACTCCCTGCAGTGAGGGCTGAGCCCCAGCTGCAGTTTCCCGCACAGTTTCCAGCCTGGGCTTCATGGACGGGGATGTCACAGGCTGGGGTTAGGAGGGTGGCACAGCATTCGTGACCCGTGTTGGCCCCTGCTGACCCCTGCCCAGTGGGAGACCTGTGGGCAGCCAGGACCTTTTCTCTCTGCTTTATGTCACTAAGAGCCATATGTTTAAGTGGGTTTAAATGGTTAAAGGCACTTGTTTTTCTTAAAAGTGAGTGAGATTGCTATTGACACCTCCATAAAAGGCAGGCTTATCAGGTACGGTACAAGAGCAGCAGTTGAGGAGTCCTCGCACTGCACACCTGTAGTTATTTCTTCAGCCTCCTCCTGTTCCCTTGCTATAGAAATAAGTACCGTTACCTTCAAAGGAAGAGAAATTTATTGGTCTCATTGGCGGTTTGATGAATAATTGATGCTGCTGCATTAATCAGGAAGTTAACTAAGGCCTGGAGAAAGCCCATCTCCATTGCTGAAAAGCCTCTGCCAGTGGATGTTCAGGCAGGGTGTGGGGTCAGGGAGATGCATGCAGACCTTAGCATACACCACGACAGCAAGAAAGTGCAAACAAGGGTAATGCAGCGTTACCCTTGCACTGTGTCATGCACTGGGGGACTTTTTTATAGCTTCCTTCATTCACCTGACCACAGTGTGTGAGATGGGCACAACTAAGCAAGCACGCATGTGCACAGCCCCATGAGGCATCATGGCAGAGGTCAAGGCTGTGAGGTTTTTCATGAAGAGAGAGTTGACAGCTTTAGCTGAATTTGAGTGTTCTGCTGGAGATGCTCTTAAAAACTGAAGCCGTTCTCTGGCTTAATGCAGTGACTCCTACAAGAGGCCTTCAGTGCTGTGCTATAAGAAAAGTAAGTAATATTGTACATGACTCACTGGTTGTACTTGTGAAACATGAGGACAGAAGGTAACAGCCAAAACCATTTAAACACATTGGCCTGTTTGGTATTTTAAAAAAGACAACAGCAAGGCTGTGCCCATAGGAACCTCCTCAGATATATGCTAAATGTGCCATTGAAAATATAATCTGTTCAGATTTAATCATCCTCCAGATGACCTTTCCAAAAATAAAATGGGAAAGGGAAGGGAAAGGAAGGGGGTGGGAGGGAAGGGAAGAGAGGAGAGGAGGCAGGGGAAAGGGAAAGGGAAGGAAAGGGAAAACGACAGAGGAGAGGAGAGGAGAGGAGAGGAGAGGAGAGGA
>NC_034419.1:345418-391226 GCF_002078875.1 Numida meleagris | reverse complement strand
AAGGAAAGGAAAGGAAAGGAAAGGAAAGGAAAGGAAAGGAAAGGAAAGGAAAGGAAAGGAAAGGAAAGGAAAGGAAAGGAAAGGAAAGGAAAGAGAAAATGCTTTGGCTGAAACATTTGGTTCTTGCTCAAGAATCTGGTATGAATTTTATAAAGGTTTCCTGGAAGCGGAGATCAAGGGGCTGGTCTGGGGCTCAGAAGAGGCCCTCTGACAGGATGAAGAAGAGAAAACTGCTGGAGACTGAGACTGATACTTTGTCATTCGCATATTGGGAACATAGTACAGGACTACTCCTGCTAATTAAAACCAGCGGTGAACAAAGCTAGTTTGCAGAGATTGGGCTTCGGCCAAACATTTGTATGTGGATGAGGAAATGAGATCATAAAAATCACAACTGCCCTCCAAGCTTGGGGTTTCTAATTGCCTCTCACACCTTGCTTCCCAGCCTCCATCTACCATGTTTTGGAATAACAGCAGGACTGAGACTCCTCACCTCCATTTTGAGCTGGTATCTTGGAACGCTTGCGGACAACTAGAAAGCGATGAAGAAAATTCCTGCTCTGGGATTTTCCTGGGTACAAACTGATTAAGAACACCCTGAGGTTGGCCTCCATCCATCTGAATATGGCTTCTGTAGTTATAACTTTTATGCTTTGTGTTTTTCCTCAGATAAAAATTTGAGCTGTGGTGAGTTTGGCTAAAACCATGGGATTAGAAACGACTTGGTTTATAATTCAGAGCAGATGAGCCACTCTGCTGAGCACAGCTCCATGGGTCACGAAGCACCCCATGGCATACATCTCAGCAATGGGCTCTCCATGACCACCCCCAGCACAGATGGTGGATAATGGGCAGACGGACCAGCTGGTTCCTTCCTAAAAGCTGAACTCTTTGGGGGTATCTTTTATTGATGAGACAGAGCTAGTTGGCTGGTGCGAGCAAAACCACAGAATTGCTGCCTACTTTAGTATAGATACGCGTATGAAAAAAATACACTCTGCCTTCAGCAGACAGTGTGATTTAAGTCAGAATACACCTACCAGCAAGTCCACCTCGGTAAATTTACAATCACAAGTCTCCCAGATACCTCTAGGTCACTGTAGTATAACTGCATAGCCTCATTTACAGCCCGAAGTAAGCAATGCATCCATGTGTCGGGGCTATATCACATATAAAGGTTTCTCTCTACTGGTGTAATTTTACTGGGCAATTTCTGAGATGTCCTAAGATGCCATTAGACACACTTAGGCCGAGTCTAACACAGCGTCTGGCAATGCTTGGCCATACCCAAATCTCTTCAGATAAAAGGCCTCCAACAGAGAGAACAGGAATGGCAAGCCAACAATTAAGACAACTCATCTCCTCTAATAAGACATTTTCTAATTTGTTTTCTTCTCAAAGGACAGAATCAAAGCCTCAATTAACTAATTCCCTCCAACTATTTACCAGTTAATCACACTGGCTTTGCTTCCCCAGCTCATTACATCCAAGAATCATCTGCTCCTAATGTGCCCTAAAATTTGGCTTGTATGTAGGGAGAACTTTTTTCTCATTTCCAGAGGAAAGCCACATCCTTCAGTGTGGTGTCGGTTTACCTCAACCGCCTCACAGCTTTACCTCCTGGCTCTGTCACCCAGAAAACACCCTCTGGAACACCAGGGCTGCAACCAATGTACAAATACCCACCCATGTCTGCAGCATGTCAGGGGCTTGAGTGCTGCTGGGTAAGTGGGGAGATGCAACGCACGGAGAGGGAGGATGCTGTCACCATCCTACAGTGGAATTCCACCTGTGTTTCCAGCTAAGAACGGCAGCTTTGGTGAACAGAGCAGCCTCTAAGCCAGGCCATGCACTACACCATCTTCATGGACTGCACCATGGGCATGGTGCTGTTGGACTAAGGGAAAAATCAAGGTTCTGGGCAAGAGCCATGGGAGAACAGCTAGGAAAGGGGCTGGGAACATCAGGAAGACTGGAGATGCTGGAGCCAAGCAGCGATGAGAATGAATCCCACAGTGCAAGTGACAGATCTGGACTAAGTCAGAAAAGAGAAGGATGGCACTGAATCTCCCACTGCAGAGGACAGAACAGAGGATAAGGGTGAGATGGAAGGGAAGGATTGGAGCACCCAGGGAAAGGCTCCAACAGCTCTGTCCTGAGGCTTCATCATTGGTGCTGGCGTTTTTTGATGGAAAGGAAAGGGAGAGGTTCTTTTGGCACAGTGACCAACTGTCTTGCCCTGTTTGCACAGTGCCATGCTCCTCCTCCCCCTCAGAAATGCAGCAAGTCAGGAGAGATGAAGAGAAATGATCCAGCTTCCCAAGGCAAGAGGCACTGGGAGACGCAGTAAGGAAATAACACGAAGGCACAGACAAAACAGTCCTTACACTTTATCTTGAATCTTTAGATCCACCAGCCAGAAGAAATCAAGTTATCTCCCCAGCTTCCCCTTGTCTCCTGTATTTCTTTACAAGTCACCAGATTAAAAATAGCTGTCATTGCAGTATGGGAGAAAAGCCAAGAGCTGAAGCGCTGCTGAAGCTCTCTGGTGGGGACATTTCTCCCAGGGCTCCCTGAACAACCCCCTCTGGTCCTTCACAGGGCTCTACCACCAACCTGGGCCCCTGCAGCTTCTCCGCATATGCCTCTTCCTTTGGCTTCAGAACATGACCCACAGCTGGAAAGGCAGCATTTCCTCCATCCTTCCTTCACATCACTCTCCCTTACCTGCTTGCAGCCTTAATCACAGCTCAAGTGTGTGGAGACCCAGAGATGGAGCGGAGCTGCAGAAAGCAGCGCTTTGCTGTGCTGGGGAAAAGCAAGTTGGACTGCAACAGAGCTGTTACTTTAACTAGAAATTAGTTAAACTTGAGTTACTTTATCTAAATGCCACTGTGGATCAGTATATAACAATGACTATAGCGGAAGGACAGAAACAAAACACATACAGATTTTTCATATGTCTAGCGCAGGGAAAGGATGGAAGAGCATGAGACTTCGCTTCTGCTAACTTGCCAATAACCATGGGCCATCCTGTAAAAGCAGACATTTCATGGAATGAAGATAATTTCCAGGCATTTTACAAGATGACTGACTCAATGGGCCTTTTATGTTCATCGCTTCATTTGCTCCTTTTGTAATACACTTTAAAATTCCAGGTACTTCTTGAAATGACCTCCTGTCACCATTATGGTGCTTGCACGCCACCTGCCCTGACAAGCCTTTTACTGTGTGAATCTGAAGGAAAGTGAAATTGTGTGGGGAAGCATCTATTTGCTCATGACATTTGGCTCGTGATGGGAAGAGACGTTGGGGATGGCCTGTGCCACCAGCTGTAGCTGCCTCAGAGACCTGGTGAAGCAGCTTCAGCTTGTGTGCAAGGTTCTGTAACTTTTTTTTAAAGACCTAGGCCACCTAAACACCATCCAAAGAAAAGAATTGTAACATTCTTCCCTTGCAGTGCTTCTCTTGCCAAACACCTGCTGGGCAGGCACAGGCTATGGTTCATGGTGGTTGCTATCAAATAAAGTTAACTCCAGTGTCACCTGGTCAATATAAGGGCATATTTAGAAAGTTTCTTGAGTGGTGGATACATGAAGGAGGCAGGTGTGCTCTCCTGAGGCCAGGGCAGTGCTTCCCGGAGCCATCACTGCTGGAACATCACCTTCCTCAATGAGATCTCCCCAGCTGCAAGGACATATCTTTCTGGAAAAAAATCCTCTGGGGGAGAAATTACTCTTGCATGGAGAGCTCCTAAGGGCAGAGATTGTCTTTGGGTGACTACAAATGAATTCTTTTGCTCTGGGAAGTATTATCATTACTAGGGTCAGTGATGTTTCCAAGGTCAGGGAGGGTATAGGGGACACGCAGAAGAGATAAGAGGTATCTCCAGATCTTCTGGTATTTGTGAGGCTCACATTTAAGTCACATCTAGCCTATGCAAAAATGATGTGTCAGCTGGTGGGGAATCCTTGGGGTGAGTGCTGATCCAGGGTGAAGGGCCTACGGACACCAGTTGTCACAAATGTGACAGCACCTCAGTGACACAATGGAGAATGTCAGCGCTTCTGAATGTGGAAAATTTTCCATTTCAGTACAGAAAAAAAGACGTATACAGAAAAAAAGGCAAGGATCAATTTAGGGAATCTCTGGACAACTTCTGCATATTTCCTACTGCCTTTAGCAGGACATAAGTGGGATCAGCATGGGTCCAAGGGATAAGATGGAGTCTCATGGAGAGTAGCAGTGCTGGGAGCCCTCCTTCCTGCAAAGTCAATCTGAGGATTAAGAAATTCTCATTATTGCTGTTTGCAGTCACATTTCTCAGAGCATGACTCATGCAGGGTCACATGGCAACTATGGGAAAGACCAAGACACAGGTCAAACTGCCCTGACCCCCAGGGCCAGGTGCTAACCACTCAGCCATGCCTGTCAGATCGGGCGAGGAAGGTGCAGAGCTCTGGAGTCCTGACAAGGCTTCACAAACTTCCAGATCAGAGCTTAAAAAAGAAAGTGGCATTAAAGGCAATTTAAAAAATGGGAAACCTCTGCAGCATAAGTGATGAGTATCTAACAGAGTTGAGCGGCACTAAAAAATAACCTACACAGGTGGCTCTACAAAAATTATGAGAGAGAAAGAAGAAGAAAAATGAGGAAACATAACTGAAAGAAAAGCCTTTCGCACACTAATGTCATTCTTGACATTTGAGCAAGTAATTTTAAAGAAGATTAAAATAATATTTACATAAAGGGTTTAATCACTGGACTTTGAAGACATCTCTGTTAGATAATCTCCATAAAACCAAAGAATGATGGGCTAATTAGCTGCGTTTGCCTGAAATCTCTTCGCTTCATTTTGTTATTATTTCCTACACGATCCTTGAGTGGGCTGGGCCCCTCTAAGCACAGGCAGAGTGAGCCCCGGCTCTGGCCACTGGATGTTCCCTCCCAGCCAGCCTGTGGTGGTTCTCCAAGGCTGTGGCCAAGCACAGTAAAAGCCCTGTAATGAAGGTGAGTTCAGCCCCAGTGTGCACCAGCTCTGCTCTGTGTGAGAGCTCTCTGTTCACTGGTCTTACATGGCAAACACAGGTGGTGCTTCATGAAACATGGAGATAACCGGAAGAAAAAGAGGTCTGACCTGGACTTGAGTGCAGATCAAATCTTGGTTCAAGACTCAAACAGGTCATCTTGTTAGCTTGTTCTTGTGCTCATCTTCTGCTTCTGCTCAGATAAGAAAATCAATGCACAACAAGGCAAATTTAGGATGGGATGTGCCAACACTGGGGAGCTGGCAAGAGCCATGTCTGCTTGCCCCGAAATCCTGGATAATCTGCCTTTGCAACATGATCTGTGCCTCCTTTGGCACTATGGAAACTGGGCTGTGCTTGAGTTCATGTTTCTGCTCTCCCAGCTCCTCTCTACCCTTCTTGTCCAACAAGACAGTAAGATCTTAGTGTGAGAACTGCAGGAAAAGGAGAGGGAAGGGCTGTGCCTCTCCCAGCCCTGCTTCCACACCCTGTCAAGCCACACATCGCAGTGCTGGCTGGTACATTAGGTGCTAGGTTGGAACCAAGCAGGGGTGTTTGAGAGTCAGCTCTGCGCCAGGAAGTGGGAGCCAAAGCCTAGGCAGATTTGGTTACAAATAGCAAGGCCAGAAGAAAAGGCTTTGAAAGTTCCCAAAAAGCTCAAAAAGAGCCCACAGAGAAGTTTGTTTATTGTAATGATAAGCAAATGTGGTGGGAAGGAGGGGTTCTGCTTAGCTGCCTGTTCCCAGGATGGGTCTGAAGTAGGTCCCTCCAAGTCTGGTGGATGCATACCAAGACCAGGTCAGTTAGGAGGATCCCCTGCCATTCTGCAGAGCACCCTTTTTGTGTTAATTCCTCACATTCCCAGCTTGGAGACAGTGTGGTTGCAAACATCACAATGGTTGGTGGGCCAAGTGCCTCATTACACTGCTGAGACCAAAGCAGAAGGACAAAAAACCATGAGATTTTAAGAAGGCAGAGATCTTAGACACACAGCGTGATCTCCAGAGGTCCCAGTGGAGAGGGGAAAAGCCCCATGGCAAGGTTCTGGGGCAACTGGGACAGCTCCAGCAACAGAAAGTGGAACTTGTGTGCATAGTGCCAGACTAACACACTATGGAAGGGGCTTGTGACTGTCACCATCATGGTTCCACAATGTGCGTCAAGACCTACTGTCCTTGTGTTACTACTCCCAGCCATTGTCCCTTTTCATTACCTCTGCTCTCATTCTGCTGCCCAAGGTACTTCCTCTCCATTTCATCCTGCTCACGTACTCCAGACCCTCAGTGCCCCCAGAAAGAGCACAGAGAAACAGGAGCCTATGTGAAGGTCAGCTCTGTCCCGGCTCCTGGTGAGTGAGATGACCTCAGCAAATCCAGACCCTGGGTTTCAAATCCCCTAATATTCAAGAAGATCAGTACCACAAGGTTGGTCCCTCTCCCAGAGGCAATTTTTCTGAGAGCAGAAGGGTCCAACCTGCCCATCTATTTGTCCCCTTGGCCCCATGATGCTCCCACGCATGCACCGTACCCATGGTCAGTTTGTCAATGATAGGGCAAATCTGACAGACTAGTATTTCACAGGCAATTATCTGGGCAGCCATCCCTGACCCTCCCCTGTTGCTTCCCGAGCACATCCCTGAAATTAACCTCAGAACTAATGAAGCCAATTATCAACAGCAGATGTTGTCTCCTTTAATTATTTTCACTGGAAAGGTCACTTCAAGCAGCACTTTGTGCAACCCAGCTAATTGCATTGTCTGCTCACAATGTGCACCAGCTCCTGTGGGGCTCTGGCTGGACCAGAGGGGAGGCTCATGTGCCATTGCCCAACAACAGGAAAAAGGCGGCTGTGGGAGAGGACCCTGCTAACAAAATCTCCTTGTCACCAACATCGTTCACAGATATGCACTCAGCTGCTGGCTTCTTCACATCCTTTCAGATGTGGCCAGCCAGCCCAGCAGTAAAGACAGAAGAGCAGTGGAACATGCTAAGCTAGAAGAAAGAGGCTAGATGTTTCTCTTTGGAAATTGTTTTGATTTCACATGGCTGCTTTTTTTGAGAAAAGAAAGGAATGGAGAATTTTGGTTGGAAAAATCCAAACTTACAGCCTATCATTGCAATGTTTAGTGGGATGTGGTTTGTAATACCATCTATGTAAGCACTCAGTGAGGATGCTGCCCCATTTCTAAATAAAGAATGGGGAAAAAAATAGTCCCAGTATTTTTGAAAATGCTCTAGAAACAACATGGTCAGACCAAACCAAAGGAACAGCACAGAGCAAGACAAGCATAGAGCATTTTACATTTCATGTTTCTGACAATAGCCACCAATGATGTTCCTACAGAGTTCATGCGGGTGCAGAGTCTTTACCTTCTTCTCCTACTTTCCTACAATAAAAGTACAGTGCCAAATTTGAGCTCTACCTCCAACACCTGCACCAACAGAAAGCACACCTTCTGTGCCAGATCCCCACGTCTTTGACTGTATGGATCAGGGCTCATACACACCCTGCCTGTTCTTATGGGACAGAATCTGAGTGGGAAGGGAGCACTGCAGCCACCTGCTGTATAACTGAGGTCTCAAGGTCTCTCACCTCCTTTCTGACAAAAGTAAGGTGGTATCTTCAGCACAGTGTGTTTCCTGAACAGACAGCAGCACCATAATCACTTCAGTATTGGACTCCAGCCCACTGTTAACAGCCAAGAAAAGCTTATCTGGTGAATAAAGAAGTTGCAATGTCCACTGCTCTAGTAGGAAAATCTAGGATGGAAATCCACCCGCTATCCTGGGTGCTCAAGCTTGCTTTTATCAGAGGTTGCTTCGGAGAGAGAATGCGTTAAATCAAAAGTAGTCAACAAAAAACACATGACCAATCAAAAGCAATCTTGAGATGCTGCATTTTTGGCTTCAGCAGCAAGAGGATCCAAGTGGCCAGCCTTCTCTCTGCACTGCAGCTCAGATGTCATGCTCCTGTGCCCCGATGTGACACAGCTGGTAATCACACTCACATGGCAGGTCACACCAGGCGTGAGATGATGCATATGACCACATTAAAGAAAGGAATTTTTTCCTTTGAGATTTCTTTGTTGGCTTTAATAAAAGCTCCCTCTGGGCTTTCATGCTTCAAAGGAAAAGGGGAGAGAGACCATCTTCACACAACCTAATGAACGACATTTAGTAATTGTTCTTGCATGCTGCTTTTGTTCTGCCTCTTTCACACAGCTCAAAAGAAGTAAGGCCTTTCCTAAGAAAGGACTTAGAGAATGTCAGTGTCCTCTAGCCTCAACGGGCCTCAGAAAGCACCAGTGCAGAGGTGCATATGCTGCAAGACTATGTGAAATTCAGCATGGTTAGTACCCTGACAGTGGCACACATCATGGTGCAACTGCCTGCACCCTAGATAGCATCTTCTACAGTTTCATTCTTAGGCTGGA
The DNA here is from genome assembly GCF_002078875.1 of Numida meleagris. Taxonomy (NCBI): domain Eukaryota; kingdom Metazoa; phylum Chordata; class Aves; order Galliformes; family Numididae; genus Numida; species Numida meleagris. The sequence goes on along the minus strand of NC_034419.1, from coordinate 382,766 downwards.
GGATGAAAATACTTTGGTGACCCCTTCTCTTAAATAAAGAGGAACAGAGCAGAGCAGGTGTTCTTCATAGAGCTCATGCTCTTCAGGTGCAGTTCATAATGCTCTGTTTAAAGAAGCCTTTGGGAGTTCAGCAAGGGAGCAGTGTAGTTAGTGTGCTGGTGGCACACAGCCTCATCCCCTCAGAGCTGAGTGGTACATGAAAGCAATCTCAGCACTTCTGTGAAATTAGGGTCAGGACACAAGCTTGTTATCTACAGTGTGGTGTAGGAGGGTCCAGGTTATGCCAGGACCTGAGGCCAGTGGAAAATCAGTCATACACTCGATATTTTTAAATGAGCTCCACCTTTCAGTAAGAAACTGAATTTCTCACAGCTGCGTGGCCACTGGGCAAAAAAAGAGCTCCATTTAGAAAGCCAGTGCAGGTCTCTGGTACTGAGCCTCCATGTCTGGTGCTCCTGATGCACATCCCAGAGCTCGGTGCCTACTTCTTGCTTCAGGTCATGGCTGTCCAACCTTTTGGCTTGCCTGGGCTGCACTAAGTGAAGAGGAACTGTTTTGGGCTGCACATATGTAGGTTGTACCAAAAGTAATACCACCTATTTATTTGTATGGAAACTGCAGTGGTTACAAAGAGCACTATTACACTATTTGATACAGCAAATTCTCAGCTACAAAAAACTATTTTTCAATGCAGTCACCACTATCAGCTTTGCATCTTCACCAGCAATGAACAAGAGCCTGCATGTTGTACTTACCAAAATCTGCACCAGTGGAGGTGACCCACTGTCAGTGTTGCCACTGTTGAAACACACCACCCATCACTGTGCTCATATCTCTTGCTTGGTCTCCATCGACATTCAGCAAGTGTTGATGAATGTCAGTGGGTGCCTTTGCTCCATACGCACTTCCACGTCAGACACCATTCTATCAGACTGCCCCTGTGCTACTGTCTGCCCCATGGCAACAAAATGTAATGGAATATAGGTGGGAAGGTTCATTCTCTACTGCCATTTGTCTCTGTTGACATTGTCCAACATAATAAAACAGGAGGCATTACTTTTGGAGCACTCCCTGTGAAATACGTAATATAGTTAATGTGTATAAGTAACAAAACTTATTTTCACTTTTAATATTTTGTATTAAAGCAACAACAAAAAACCATAAAACTAGTGGAATATTTGACCTTGTATTTGTGAAACTAATGCATCAGTCTGGTTCAATGGCAGTGGCTGCAGTTCCTCAAGGTGTTTGTCAGAGATTTTTGATGAGATTTTACTCTTCCTGTGTTTCATCCTTGAGAACAGTTGTTCACAAGTGTATGTACTCCCAAAAAGCCATGATGAATAAATACTGATGGTGAAGCGAGGGATATTTTTCTCTGGTAAGATAGGGCTTACAAAAGCCTGGTAAAGAGACATGATCAAATTTTCGAGTTGAATATCTGATTGCAACTCTATACATTCCATTTGAAAATTTGCAGGCAATGTATTTATGCCAACTGAAAATGGAATCACCAAAAAATTGATGTTTTTTTCATCAATCTTGAAACATATTCTCAAATTCCTTTATCAGAATGAAAAGTAAGGCTGCATATTTTTTGCTGTTCACAGAACTGTGTTTAGCCCATGTAAAACAACCATGGAAAAGTCTTGAAGTAAATAAAGAGAGGACCTCATTCCCTTCACCTGTCTCAGCTGGAAGAATTGGAACTCTGGGCACAACAGCTCATACCACCCTGAGTGGGCTTTTTTCAAACCCTCCTGTAAGCCTCCAGTCTTTGTTTGCCTGGAAGCACTACCATGAGTTTTGGAGCTACAGACAAGAGCACAAGAAGTCCCAAATGCCATTCACACAAAAAGGCAAAGTTCTCTGAGGGCTCCAGCCCTGGCTGACAAAGCATGAATGTTAATGGTATGGTACAGGTAAGGCACGAGTACCTGCCACTGGTACACTAGTTCTAAGCTCATGTCTGTTATGGCCCTGGGTGCATGCTGCATTAGCTAACCAACTTGAAATAGAGGATTCTATAGGAATCACATGTTTTCCATCCACTCCATGTGCACCATCAGCTTCATGGAGTTAGATGATGCAGACAGGCAGTCTGAGATCTGGGTTAAGTAAGTTGGACTGCTTTATTTTTCTCTTGGCACTGCAGCATGTGCAAAAAAATTCTCACAGGATGGAACATCTGGAGTGTATTACGCACTAAGAGTGAAAGATGCCGTTATTTTTGTGGAGGAACCAAACATGCTTCTTGCAAGCATCTGACACAAAGCAGAGTGACAATTAACAGCATGACAGCTTTCTTTAAAGGATATTAGTTCAGCCGCATGTTAAATAAAACCTTTGTCAGCTTAGCTGACAGTACAGGTTTCCAATAAGACATTTTTCTAGCCCATGAAAGAGATTTTAAGTAGCTCACTAACATTTGTAGGCACAGCATTGGGAATTTATACATACAGTAGCAAGATGCATCTGTCAGATTGAGAGCATGATAGGAATTGTTGCTACAGCTTTCATCTACATGTAAGACAATAACTGGTGCACCCAGCAGCTTGCCTGTCAGCCTGACCTCTGTGCCAGGAAATGTTATGGAACAGATTATCCTGAGTGAGATCACACTGCATGTGTTGGACAACAAGGGGACCAGGCCTAGCCAGCATGGGTTCATGAAAGGCAGGTTTTGCTTGACCAACTTCATCTCCTTCCATGACTGGGTGACCTGCCTGGTGGATGGGGGAAGGGCTGTTGACATGGTCTACCTAGACTTCAGCCAAGCCTTTGACAATGTTTTCCATAGTATTTTCCTGGAGAAGCTGGCAGCCCGTGGCTTGGATAGGCACACTCTTTCTTTGCTGGGTAAAGAACTGGCTGCATGGCCCAGAGAGTGGTGGTGAATGGTGTTAAGTCCAGCCGGAGACTGGTCACAAGTGGTGATCCCCAGGGGTAGGTTTTGGGGCTCATCCTGTTTTCTTTACTCATGATCTGGACAAGGGGATTGAGTGCACCTTCAGTAAGTTTGCAGGTGATATCAATTTGGGGGGAAGTGTCAGTCTGCCTGGGGGTAGGAAAGCCCTACTGAAGGACCTGGACAGGTTGGATCTATGGGGTGAGGCCAGTGGGATGAAGTTCAACAAGACCAAGTGCAGAGTCCCATACTTTGGCCACAACAACCCCAGGCTGCAGGTTTGAGGCAGAGTGGCTGGAAGACTGTGTGGAAGAAGTGGACCTGAGAGTGTTGGTCGATGTTTGGCTAAACATGAGCCAGCAGTGAGCCCAGGTAGTCAAGAAGGCCAATGGCATCCTGGCTTGTGTCAGAAATAGTGTTGCCAGCAGGAACAAGGAGGTAATCATGCCTCTGTATTCAACTCCAGTGAGGTTGCACCTGGAGTACTGTGCCCGTTTTGGGCCCCTCACTACAAGAAAGACTTTGAGGCCCTGGAGCATGTCCAGAGAAGGGCAATGAAGCTGATGAGGGATCTGGAGCACAGATCTTATAAGGAGCAGTTGAGGGAACCAGGATTGTTCAGTCTGGAGAAGAGGAGGCTCAGGGGAGACCTTATCACTCTCTACAACTCCCTGAAAGGAGGTTGGGAGAGGTGGGGATTGGCCTCTTCTCCCATGTAACTAGCAACAGGATGAGAGGGAATGGCCTCCAGTTACACCAGGGGAGGTTCAGGTTGGATATTAGGATATTAGTGGTCAGGTGCTGGAACAGGCTGTCCATGGAGGTGGTGGAGTCACTGTCACTGAAGATGTTCATGAAACATTTAGATGTTGTACTTAGGGGCATGGTTTAGTGGGGAAATATTGGTGGTAGGTGAACAGTTGGACAGAATGACCTTGAAGGTCTTTTCCAACCTTGGTGATTCTACGATTCTATGATTCATAGTGTATTTTCCATTTGTTTTATAGGTCACCCAGAAATCTGTGGATCTGAATCAAACTTTGGTGACTCAAAGTAGCAAACAAAAGCATTTCTTATTCTTTGGTGGCTGGTGGCTTGCACTCTCTTGCAGAATGTGGGAGCTTTGGATCAGCCACCATCCTTCCTTGAAGGACTTCTATCTGGGAGAATGTCTTTCCCACACTCTCTGCAGTTTTTGGGATTGTGCTGCTCTCAAGCTCATCTGTTCTCCTTTTGGGATGGAAAACATGCACATACACTACAAAGAAAATTTGGGCTCCCCACTTCAATGAGACTGAGGAAATGGCTAGCCCTGGAAGTGCTTCTTCAGCTGCTCAGTACTACATACAGACATCTCAGCCTTCCCTTGCCCTGTCCTTCTTTTGTAATGTTTTTCTTTGTTTTTGTCCACAGCTCACTTCTATGAAACTAAAACAAAACATATACAGACAACAAAAAAAGTTTTTTTATGGATATGTCCCTGCTTTAAAGAGAATGAAATCCCAAATCTTGTTATCACAGAATCACTGGCTCAAGCTATATCCCCATGTCTGGATGGAGCCAAGACTTGTCCCGGGAAACTGCATCCCAAAGCTGATTACTGCCCTTAAGGTTACTACTGAAAATAAGGAGTGTTTTGTTAGCTGCATCTAAGCCTGGTTTTCCAGATACTTTTTGATTGAGCTAAACAACCAACAGGACACTGGTCTTACTATGTGTGGGAAGTGTTTCCTTCCTGTAAGAACTCACCATGAGAAGCTATGTGAAAAGGTGGATGCAGAATGGAAAAGGCAACCAAGACTTCCCTGGAGGACAGATGTCAGTGTGAACTACAAGAGCCTGTAGCAAGCAAGTGGTGCAAGGGAATGGGGAAAGTCGAGGAATGAACCAAGGGAAGCACTACAAGAGATTAATCCCAAAGATAACCAAGACATGACAGCTGGATGATTCTCCTCCTAGCAACATCCTCATGCATCTAAGAGGAGCTGCTCACCTGGAAGCAGAAAAGGAAAGAGGGAAAAGAGAAAAGGGAAAGGGAAAGGGAAAGGGAAAGGGAAAGGGAAAGGGAAAGGGAAAGGGAAAGGGAAAGGGAAAGGGAAAGGGAAAGGGAAAGGGAAAGGGAAAGGGAAAGGGAAAGGGAAAAGGTTAGGGAGAGGAAAAGGAAAAGGAAAAGACAGGGAACCTTGGCTAGAAGGTCAGTGGAGGAGACAGATCATGTGAAGGCAAAGTAAAGATCCTCCATTTCGTATCACCCAGAGTGAAATTCAGCACCAGACCTTTCCAAATGACAAAGACAGACGTGTATGCGTGTGCATGTGTATCTCTGTATAAATTCACCACATTATATCAATGTCAAAACCATGTCAGTGATAAAGTTGAAATCCTCAGGAAAGCAAATTTTTCTTCTTTTCCTAAGTATCATAAATTCAGATAATTTGTCCCTACCTACTCTTCCAAAAATTAGGAAGTAGCCTCTAGTAAGACACAGAACAGTCTCATTTAAAAATCCTGCCCCTTTTACCATGCTAAGAGAACAGCTACTTGAAGTTTAGATAGAATGAACAAATGAACACGTTTTCAGGCTGTTTTGGCAGGAAAGTGCTTCCACTCTATGCAAACATCAATTATTTCCTTCTATTTAAACCCATGACTAATTACCCTTGGAAGCAAAATAGCTAACATCCAGTTGAGTACAGGCATCTCTTTTAATGTAATCAAGAACTCATCTAGTTTGAAAATTATGGCAATTATCAATCAAGTAGAGGGTTGTGTGGACCAAAGCCTGGTGGCAGAAAGTGCAGTGCATCATGGGAAGGTGGCTTCCAGAGGGAAGGAGGGGAAAGACCCAGAATATGGACAGAAATGTGTAAGTTGTGAGACAGCTTCAGAGAGGCACTCAGAAAGACTCCAGGAAACGTAAGAAGGGTAAAAACGATGACCCCGGGAACTACTATAAGGAAAAAGTCTTTTACAGTGGGGGTGGTGAGGCACTGAAGCAGGTTGCCCAGAGAGGTGGTGGATGTTCCTTCCCTGGAGATATTCAAGGTCAGGCTGGATGGGGCTCTGAGCACCTGATGGAGCTGTGGGTGTCCCTGTTCATTGCAGGGGAATTGAACTAGATGACCTTTGAAGGTCCCTTCCAACTCTAAGGATTCTGTGATTCTATGATTCTATTTTGGGAGGTGCGGGAGAAAACAGCCAACTGTTTAGCAGGAAACTTATTGCTAAAAGGCAGTATGTGGTAAAGAAAGTCCTTTGCCCACTACTCCTCAAGTTCTTGTAACAGCTAAGAAGCATTACTGGTTTCTGGATCTGACACTTTGCATTAATCCTTTTGGTGGAGTCTCAACGTAATGGGAATTAGATATGATGAATAATAATTTAAAAAGACCTCCATAGGTATTTTTAATGCCTCTTTATACTACAGATCTCGGCTCAAGACTTCGAAGACAAAGACACAGCACAAATAAGCATTTGTGTATAATATTACATATAAATATGTATATTCTTATACCCAAAGACAGAGTCAGATCACCAGTGGCTGCTTATATTCAACAAATGGCTATGTGAAACCAAAACCAAAAAGGCATTTGATTAAGACAACCAACCAGGGTTTGGCATGGGCGCTGTGAAGACTTAGAAGCTGTCAACTCTTAAGAATTTTTCCTGAAAGAAAAATCTTTGTTGCCTGAGACAGCAGTGGAGCTGCAGGCCTGTGCATGGCTCTATGAGAGGGGGAGGCAGCAGGACTGGGAGGACAGACACTTTGCATTCAGGAACTGTTTTTCTCTGTGCTTTCTCATCCCCACCTAGCCATTGGACAAAAACATTGTGAAACAGACATCAGTGGCATGACATGCATGTTTTTTTGCTTTTGACAGATCACCAAATTCCTTTGTTTTCCAGTTTGTTGGAAAATTCAAAGCTTAATATCAAGTGGATTGCTATACCTTTCATGAAGTGCACCTTACATCATAGTCTTCTGGTTAAAAAGATATTTAGCAGTACATGCGAGACCTTTTACTCTTCATAAATAAAGGAACTAAGAGATATGGGTTGCTAAAGCTAGGTGTCTATGTTTACACTCAGCACCTTAAGGAAGAGATGCTTGGTTTGAAGATGCAGGAAGCCCTGCTCTAAGATCCAGCATATTCTGCTTGCTTGTTTGCAGCAAGCAGAATATTTTCAGCAGCTTTCTATCTCAGTTTTGCACTTCTGGAACTTCAGGTTTAAACAAATGCAAGGTGCCACAGGGAAAACTAAAGCTTAGGGAGGAAGAGCAAAGACTGCTCACCTCCAGAAGTCACTTCCGATGTTGTGAGGAGGTGCAGAGATACCTTCAGACATACTAAATGAGAAGTAGAGAGGCAAGGATGCAGGAAGTGGTAAGAAAGGGTTTTGTTCTCAACCCTACACACACACACTTGGGACCCCTCATGTGCACATCCCAATGGCAGACACAGCCTATGGCAGTGCTGGGACTCACCAGACTGCTGGGCAGGGCACTCTCAGGTTGACGCTTGGCACAGTCCAAAACAAAGCGCAGGGATGCGCTGAAGCTCAGCTGGGTGCCAAAACTCCTTCCAGCCCTTAGCTCAGCCAAACTGGTGCTGAGGCTGTGCTCCACCATGACTGGCTTCACAGGGGTTATCCCCAGCTCTACCAGACCTCCAAGTTGCTGATGTGAAATTCAATGGAAGATGAGCCCGGAGTGCACTCTGTAAGCAGAACTTTGAGCAATGTGCTGTTGAATTATGGAGGCGAGGCTTACTTTCCTGGGAATCCCAGGCCATGCAGCCTGGCTGGCGCCAGGTGGTAAGCAAATGTACGGGGAAGAAAAAGGAGAAGGGATTTGTGCAGAGAGCAAAGAGAGGGAGGAAAGGAGCAGAAAGCAGTGGCGCAGCAGACAACAGAAAAAAAATAGATGAAGGAAGAAAGAAGATGAACATGACAAACAGAGGTTGTGGCAGCTGTGCAATGACAGGCATGGGGAATGAGTGAACAGAGATGAGCCCTGGCAGCAGTCGTGAACTACAAGTTTACAAAGGCTTATTTCTTCCCCACTTTACAGGACTTGATCTCAGGAAAAGAGACAAACCACAGACTCAGTGTCTGCACAGCCTGGTTGGGAAGCCCTTTACACAGCCACCAGCCCAGCAGCGCTCAGGCAGGGCCCAGCCGAGCTGCCTGCTCCTCCGTGTTCGCTGGCCCAGAGAGCAGGGCTGCCCATGGATGTAGCTGGGGCATCAGCCTCAGGGAGTGTGCCCACTCCCTGTTGTAGCTGGAGAGCAGAACAGCATTTATTTTGAGCATTTATTTTTCAGGTTTTAGGATTCCCGGAGCAAAAATTAAATACCATCATGGAGCTTCTGGGAAGGGAAACAGTATACATTTGTTTTTTGTTTCTTTCTATTCTTATTTTCCTCCTTTTATTCTTTTCTTTGTATTATTTTTCTTAAGCCAGTGCATGCTCTGCTGTTGTGTGAAAGGTCCAAAACAAAGACATGAGCATTAACTTGGGACCAAGTGGTGAATTTCGATCTGGTTCACTGCAGCAGAGAAACTGGTGAAGGAGAAGTGGTTCGCAGCCAGTGGGATTTACACCTGCACAGGCAAAACCCAGCAGATTTCTAGTCCATCACCATAACTGCTCCAAGCAGGGTACATCTATGTACTGTTATGGAACATAGACTTGAAACGCTGAATTTGCTTCTTTTCTTTATTAGTGCTTATTTTTACTTTCTCTCCCAAGCAAATGGGCAAATTGCACTACTGGAAACTAAACACACTGGTTATTGCCAAGCAGAAAAACAAATGATCCCTTGCTGTAGGCTTTATATTCAAAACAGAAGGAAGAACATGGCTTAAGACTTCTAATGCAGCTGGCTGCTTTAAAAAAAGAAAAAAAAGGGCTCCTCTAAGCTGGCTTTGATGCCAAACAAAAGAAACAACTAAAGGTTTTTCCCCAAATAAAGTATATTCCTCAGTGGGCAAACAATCCTGGTTTGGTCAGCTTCCTGAAAAATCATCTTTAGGGTTGGTCTAAGTGACAAATGCATTTGCTTGATGCTGGGAGCACGGGAGCGACAGCAGAGCCCTCAGAGGAGTGCTTCCCTGGTGGGACTCTGTCCCTGAGGTGAACACAAAGCAAAGGATGCTTACACATCAGTAGCAGCCAGTTTCAGCCCAGAACAGCCCTTGTCTATGACGACAAAGCACCACAAAACACAAAAGATAAGGGGTTTTCCCCCAGATCACAAAACATGTCTGTAATGCACCCACGAGCTGGGCCCAACAAGGAGAAGAGCACAGGAGCTTTCAGTGTGTGCAGCACAGCATGCCCACAGCTCTGAGCCACAGCAGCACTTGAATTGCCCTATGAGGAATTAAGGGCAACAGAGGCATTGATAGAGTGGTAATAGCCTCCTCCCTTAACTAAAAAATACATCCTGGGGACAGAGATTATGTCTCACCAAGAGGCAGAAGAGCTCACTGCAGGCACACAGGAGAAGGCCAGGCAGGTGTTTATGTCTGGCCACTTAGTGCTGCTGAATTTGTCAGGTTGTTAGATAACACTGTACTCGAGAACTTTTCTCATTACAGAAACATCCCACTTTCTAGTAAGAAGCGTTGCTGGCACAGGAATTCCCCACATGCTGTTTTCCGCACAGTGGAAAGCAGAAGTTTACCATACAGGGAAAAAAAAAACATAGGCAGGCGGGGGTTTTCAGTGCATTTCTGTTGGGTCCCTTCCTTCAACACCTGGAAGTGTGGCAGCTGCAAACAAGCCAGTGGTGCGGGGCAGTGCTCCTCTCCCAGCACAGCGCAAAATGACCCCAGCACCAGCAGCTCTGCTATGGGGTTTCAACTCCAAGGGACGTTCCTGCTTCTGCACAAGGAACCCAATGTGCTTGAAACAGTCGGGGAAAAGGAAATTGCTGTTTCGAGATGTATACTGAGATATCGTTGTGTGGATGCACCTAACAGATGGGCAGATGCTCCCACCCAGGTGGTGCTGACAGGGGTTTCTCAGCACTGTGGAGATGGGCTCCACACACATGACCCTATTTCTACGTTATCAAAAGAGTGCAGGAATCTCTGGGGAAAACACTGGCCTTTAAAAAGCTAGCAACAGCCCCAAAATGCAGATGCTCTGCCCATATCCATTTATACAAGGGCCACTGTTGGCTCTTGGCTTCCAAGGGCTTGGAGAATTTCTCCAGGGCCAGGCTGCTCACAGCATGCAGAGGAACAAAGCACCCAGCAAATGCCCCACTTGGGTGGGGCTGGATGCCTTTGGCTGCTGTTGGCAAACCAAAGCCCAAAAGACATACAGCACAGACACCAAGTCTTATCACCAACACTTCCCTACCCACATCTGTGATGGTTTTGTGATTTTTTTTGTTGTCGGTATTCCACATCATAACTTCATGTAAAGCACTGGCAGTTAAAGAGTTAACGTCCTGGTTTCCACGGACTGGTGTTTTTGGGTGCTTGGTTCTCAGAGGAGGAGGGGAGGAGCTGCATTCCCCAGGGGTCTTTGCATCTGGAGGGGGTGGTGAAGCTGCCTGGCAGACTGGGAGTTGGCTCTCTTTGTAGGTGGTGGAGAAGCACATGGTCCCCCTGCAACTTATGGAGTAAGAATCTCAGCTTTGAACTCTCTCTTTCACTGTTTTGGTTTATTGGCCTCAATTTTAATATCATATTTAGTAAATTAGCGTTCCTCCTCAGATTGTTGCCGCTCTTTTGATTTAGATCAATTTACGATTTCCCTACCCCTCCCCCTTTTCCCTTTGCTTTCCCCAGGGTGTGGGTCTGTGGGTCCCCTGCTGCATTAGCCATGGGACCGGGCCGGGCCGGCCTGTAAACCGCTGACACTTTTTTTTCCTCCTTTCTCTCTTTTCCGGGCCTGTAGGCCTGTGGGCCTGCTGTCCCCCTGTCACGGACACAGATCCATAGATAACACCATGACAGTTATTGATGGAGAATGCAGGCAATTAATCTGTTTTTCATTTTTGGAGCACTGTATAAAGGGTTAACAGCCATCATGTTCCTTGGAACATAATGGTTTCTGATTAAGTTTATCGTACTCTGTTTTGGAGCTGTGTATGTATATAACCACATAATGGCGCTGATGGAGATACTGGCCTGGTGCTTGTACCTCCCAGAGGGAGTGACTAGTTTTACAAACAGCACCATGGTGAGGCTGGTTTCCAGGTTCTCCTCTCAGTTCCTTACGCACCTTTGGAATTCTGAAATAACAACCACCATGATACCAATTGCTTTGAATGTTTTCCTCCTAATAATAATTTATATTATTTGAAGGAAACTTCCCCCCAAACCAGAGAGTGCTGTGTGACAGGGAATATGGAGAAGCCTAGGGAAAACCTGAGAAACATGGGGACTCCCATGGGATGGGGATGGTGCAGCCTGTGCAGATCTGAGGAGGCACGACTTATTTGGGGCCTGGCGTGTGCTTATCAAGCTCTATATAATACTGTTCTTGAGAGAGAGAGTTTCCTGGCTGAGATTTGAACCAGAGGGGGAAGTCTCCAAGACAAACGTGAGCAATCACAGAAGGCACCAGTATCGGTGGCAGTTGCCCCTGTGGAAGGACAGAAATGGAAATGGGTTTCCTCGCGGCTAGAACGGAAAAAAGAAGAGGAGGAAGCAGAGGAAGATCCAGGTGAGGGGCCCTCCCCAAAACCATCGTCATCAAGAAAGGCAACAGAAAAAACAAAGAGACACGGAGAGGAGAGTGAGGAGGAGGAAGTCACTGTTACAACTGTTCGCCGACCTCTGAAAATGACCGAAATCCAAGGCTCAATAAAGGAGTTTACACGGCACCCGAATGAAACAATTGTCACCTGGTTGCTTTGGTGTTGGGACTTCAGACCCACAGAAATATAAGGCACTGGTGGACACTGGTGTGCAGTACACACTAATCCCCTCGAGTCATGAAGGGCCAGATTTGATTTATATTTCTGGAGTGACTGGGGACTCTTAAGAATTGACTGTGCTGGAGGCAGAAATAAGCCTTACTGGTAAAGACTGGCAAAAACATCCTATTGTGACTGGCCCAGAAGCTCCATGTATACTTGGTATTGATTACCTCAAAAGGGGGCATTTCAAGGATCCCAAAGGGTATCGATGGGCCTTTGGAATAGCTACTGTAGACACAGACAACATTAAGCAGCTGTCTGTTTTGCCTGGCCTGTCAGAAGAGCCGTCTGTTGTGGGGTTGCTACAAGTAAAAGAGCAACAGGTACTGCTGTCCCCATGTCATGGACACAGATCCATAGATAATGCCGTGACAACATCCATTTCTGTGGCACTGCTGTACCTATTACACAGATGTTGCCGGAACTCTTGGGTACCACCTCTGGCAGAGCCAAGTGAACAGAGCCCGGAGTCCAGAGCCCCCAAATCCTCGAGGCACTGCATAGCGCCCACAGCTGCCCACTGCATGGCTTCACCATCGTGTGCTGCAGGGCTGTCCGAGCCCCGTGTCCCGGGCACAAAGGAGGGCAAAGGAACATCACAAGCTGCACCTCCTTGTGTTGATGCACACTGCCACTGTTCTTGTGAAGTCCTGTGTGCTCCTGGAAACTGAGTTATGTGTGATCAAGGCATGCTGCCCTGACACAGTGATTGCAGCTGTCCTGCAGCACCAGAGCACATTCCAATCCCTCACTGAAGCTCAGGGACAGCAAAATCCTGCACTACAGGTAGGGCACTGAGCAGGATGCAGTGGGATGCACTGCCAGCTGAGGTGGCAGTGCTTCCACAGGGAGCTCCTCTTGATATCATTGGCACTTGGGCACCCAAACCTCTTTCTGTGTTTGTTTCATACACAGGGATTGGGATTCCCTCCTCCTCGCTCTCTGCTTTGCTTGTGGAACACAATGCCACTCTTTCTCTACTTCCAAATGGGCTCTGTGGGGCTCCTTGCATCAGTGCTCAGGAGCAGCTCTGAAAGCAGAACCCACGCTTTGACCCCTGCTCCGCTGAGGCCTTTTGTGCCACCAGTGAGCTCTGCGCTGCAGCAGCCCCACACCCAGCAGAGAAGGACCTCAGGATGCAGGGATTTATTCCACTGTCAACAATTGTGAACAGCAATGTTCTTTGATGCCATCATTGTCCAAAGGTGTTTGAGTGCGAAGCTCACGTATAATAACAACTTTCCAGAGATGTCTATGAAAAGCCCTTTGGTGCTCGCCAGCCCTTCCAGGAATGCGAGATCTCAGGTGTCCTGGCTTGTCCTCCAACTGAGCTCATTCATTTAATAGGCAAGCCCCAGTTGCTCCTCGTTGTTCAAAGAAAGCCCCAAAATAAAGGCTCAGTGGCCACGCACCCACTGCTATTTGGCTCTGCTGGTGCGGGAAGTGGCTGTCACAAGGTCTGTGTTCCTGCTCCAGGCTGGAGGGGCTGGGATAAGAACCAGCCTTTCTGAAAAGTGGCTGGGGGGAGGTGGAGGGCTCAGCTAACTCACAGTGCAGGCTGGCCGAGTGCTGCAAAAGCATTCCCACAGAAAGTTCTGCAAACGTGGCAGCGAATCCAGGAGAGCAGCTTTCGCATCCTTTTTTTTCTCACAAGCTTTCTGCTGGTACCTGAGGAGCACACGCCCATCCCAGCAGCACCCCACTGTGCCAGAGGCACTGGTCAGACTGGGGGAACTTGGGTCTGGCTCAGGCAAACTGCAGCCACTCATCTCTGAACATCCTCATCTAAACTTCACCTGGTCTTCAAAGTGCAAGTTCCTGGCTGGGGAACGTAACGCTTGGGAAGAAAAGTTTTCAGTAGGTACAAAAATGACATTTGTCACACGAGTAGCCAACTGCAGTAGATATCACACAAGCACAGGCCAAGGTGTCAGTAAATTCACCCTCACAAACAATAATAATTGCCTTGGTCCCTGTTGCATGCAAGTATATAGAGAGAAAGGCTGATAAAAGGGTGCTTGTGCTGGAAGAGGCTCAGAGACTCTGGTGCTCCCAGGGCTGGGTGAGATTATGGGTGCTGCACACACCACAGCAGTAGGAGCAGCTGGTGCTGGAGCTGCTCAGGAATTGCATCAGAACATGATGCTGAGATTCCTCCTCTGCAGTGGCGATGTTTGAAAATGTATTCCCAGCATCTCCCTTTTCTCACCCATCAGCTGATCAGGAAGCATGGGGCTAAAGCACTCCTTCAGCTTGCTCAGCCTCTGTGCTGCAGCATCCTTTGGGTGCTCGGCAGAGCATGCTTGTCTTGCTGTTGATGCACACAGGATGACTGAAAGTGCCCAGCCTGGGGTATAGCTGTGTGCTTGGCTCCATACAGCTGGTACACATTTCTCGTCATCTCCAGGTATTAGCTGTACCTCAAATAATAAAGCATGCAAGCCCACAACAGAACAGCTCTTTCTTAAATGCATGTTCTATCTTAACCCAGCAATGTTAAGGTAATAGCATCGCCCACCTCCCTTTTTAATAAAGATGCCATCTTTACAGATGCATCACAGCAATTTCTTAAAAGCTGCAGGCCATCAGTGCTGCCTAAGTGCTCTTTATTGTGGGTATGGTGCTGAGGGACTGCAGAGAGTACACTCATAGGCTAAAAATATTCCCACCTCATTATATACCCCTGCAGATTACTTAGTAATTACACTTCCTAGAGCTGAAGGCAATGACTGCTTTACTCGTTGGGCGTCCTTCTGTCACTACACAGATCCTGTGCTGACGGCTGGGTGCTTGACCCAAGCAGGGCTGGCCCTCCTGGGGCTGCCTCCCACCTGGGCATGGCCCGAGCTATGGCCACAGTCACACATTGGGATCTGGGGTCTGCTCATTAGGTCTGGGGCAGGGACAGCCTCAGGAACCACTCACCAAACCTTCCACATGCCAACTACATGCCATTCCATGCAGACAGCTGAGCACCGTCAGGGTGGACTCGCAGCAGCGATTTGCTGGCTTGAGGCTGCAGATGGGCAATTCTTTTCCAAGGAGTGGCCTCGTGGTGCCATTGCCACCTCCCAGCTATTTGCTACCACATCCACTCTCTGCTGAAGCAGCCTACGGAGAAGGAAGCAGCCATGCTGGGCCTGTGGCGTGCGCTGCGGGGTGGTAGGAATCCCCCTATCAGAGCAGGTCCGGAGTGCTGCTGCACTGCTGTGAAATATATGCAGGAATGAGAGGTCAGCGCTCAGTACCCTCCAGATCCCAAAGA
The DNA here is from genome assembly GCF_002078875.1 of Numida meleagris. Classification (NCBI taxonomy): domain Eukaryota; kingdom Metazoa; phylum Chordata; class Aves; order Galliformes; family Numididae; genus Numida; species Numida meleagris. The sequence goes on along the minus strand of NC_034419.1, from coordinate 367,651 downwards.
CGCGTTAAAGGCTTTATTGTTTGGCATCTCTGAGCGGTGGCTGCTTTGTCTCTTCTCGCTGGATTTAAAGCTACAGCTGCTTTTGGGGTTTTGTCCAAGTCTGAGCAGTTAACAAAAGGCATTTTTATCTTCTCCGCAGTCATTTCCAGGAAGAGTAATCAATGTATATTAATATGGAGGGAAAGGGCATAGAGATGAACTTCTCAACTAATCCAGAGATAAAATGTAATATATTAAAAACTTACTGATGATAAAAAGATAACACATGTAAGTTACAATCTTTCCACCATAAAATACTGTTTATTGAAAGAAGCAAATTATTTTGAGCAACTTCAACTCTTCCATGCGATCTAACTTTGTCAGTTTTATTACTTCAGCTAAAATGTGTCCAGCTTGTGTCATCACAGCCAGACCATTTTCTGTTCAGCGTTACCGGCAATTTGGAAGGAAGAAATTCCCTTCAGCAACCATAGTACCTGCCACAGCTGCAAGTGGAAGATACTGAGGCCGTCAGTCGGATGCACACACAAAGGAAGGAGAGAAAATAAAGAGGATTTTACTATCCACTGAAATTTTAGATTCCTAAGATGTTTTTTTTCTTTAAAAACAGATCTATATTTTCAGCAAAAATACAAACTTCTTTGCAAAAGCTATTTTTCCTCCAAAATATTTGGAAGAGAAAATTTGGATGTACTATAGCTACACAGAAATATCCATTGACCTGACAAGCAAACATCAGCTGCTCTTCCTTGGTGAGAAGTTATCTGCTGCTGAGGGAACAATCTAAACTGCATTTTTCTATCAGTAGAACAATAAATTAAACATGGAAATTATTTCTTCAAGGGCTTCCTCTGAAAAAATCAATGGCATTCAATCCAGTTCCAGCTGGACATCCCACACTCTTCTCCATCCTGTTTTTGGTTAATGGAGATTTAAAAGAATAGCCAGGATACCTCTCGCTTTCATTGTTAAGTTCTCGTCCTGATTCAGATGGGGACAAGGGGTAGAAGGAGGGGTTCAGGCACTTGAGCAAGATTTCAAAGCTGCTAAAACACAGTGAAAAAGGAGTAGGGGACTGCAAGTGCTTCTGCTGACACCCACCTGCTGGCAGGAGCGGCCTGTGGTCTGGCCAAATCCCAAAGCGCCAGGATCTGCTAAGCAGACACTCTCAGTGATGTTGTAGCTGTGCCTCAGGCTTCAAAAGGGTACAAATAAGGAAGAAGTGCTCAACTGCACCAAAGCAAAACACCTTTGCACAATAACCAGATGGATTTGGGGAACAAGGGAGAGCATGGACAGAGCTACAACAAGGTAACTGCACAGAGAGCAAGACAAGGAAGGCTCTGGTAAGAAAAGTGCAGGAAAAATTTAGTGTTACCATTTTCCCTTGGTAGTGCCATGTATCCTTTAGCTACTTCAAATCACACTTTGTGGAGTAAAAGTTAAGTTACTGGCAGCAGGTGCAGGAAATAGAACAAGGAGAATGGCTATGAATGAGCTGCATGAGGGAGGAAGGCACCAGCTGGCCACCCCAACCCAGCCCAGCATGGGTTTCGGGAGTGGGTTGCAGGCTGGGGACTAAAGCAGTTTCAGTCCAGAGCAGCCAGCTTTGAGCTCTCCTTAATCAGCAGACAGCAACGCAATCCTTGCAGTGATTAGCTTTAATCAACAGCTTTCATGGGCAATCACAAGTTTGTGCTGCATGAGCGAATAGATCCAGCAGGAAACACACGGGCTTCATACCACCTCAGCCAGGTGCCTGGGGGATGATGCAGACACACATGCACACTTCAGCTTGGGAACAGAACAACAAATCTGAAGTCAATGGGTTGTTTACAGGAGAAGAGGAAGCTCTGAAATAATTGCTGGAAAATTATCATGAGGAGCATGAACTGAAAGCAAAGCAAAGTCCTCCTGGAAAGGGAAATGCAGTGCTGTATCCCTAGGGATAGTTTAAACACCACTGGCATTTGGAACAGGGTCTCCATGTGGGATTTCAAGGCTCCATCCCACAGCACTATTTGTCAGGGTGCACCAATCTACTGGCAGATCTGCATCCTCTCTCAAAAATCAAATCATTTTGTGCAAATGGAAGATTACCCCAGTAAACAGGTTGGCATTTAATGGGGATCTGGGATCCTCAGAGCACGTGTTAGGTACCTGGAGCCTCCATCTTCCCAAGGGTGGCCGTGGCAAGGCACAGCCACCTTTGGATTGGGTTCATGACAGCTGCTGGACGGGTGATAGCTCACAGCCATGGGGTGGCACAGCTGACAGCGGGGGCACTGCCCATCCCACACCTCCAGGGCAGCGGGTGCTCCCAGATGCTCGCTGCTGCTTCTCCAGTCACCACTTCCCAGCAGCTTTGGAGACACTGGTCATCTTGCTGAGCTCCTTACCCTGTCAGCTGGGACTGAAATTTCCCTACAAGCTTGAAGGCTCTGGGGATGAGCAGATGGACTCTACAGTTTTCTAAGACTCTCACCAAGACACCAGCACCAGAGCAAGGAGGTCAAGTGCAGAGGCTTGTTTTGAATCCCGTGCCAACAAAATGTTCTCAGGGTTCTCATAGACTCCCCGAGAAGCAAAACTCACAGAGGAGGGTGTGCAGCTCTGGCTGAGTACCACTCAGCTGCCTCCTACCTTGACCTCTGCAGGGCTGCCTGTTAAGACGCTGTCACACAAACTCAGTTCTGCTGCTAGGACATATATGTGTGGGGACATCAGGCAGCCGGGAACTTTCCTTGTTTGCACGAATGTGGCTGAACAGACGACATTACATCTGATGAACACTACTGTCCCACAAGCGACAGCATCTGGAGGGATTTACAGAAGGACGCAAGCAATGCCTGAAGGACACAGCCAGCCAAAGCTGCTGGAGTCACACCAAGGTGCCAGCAGCAGGGCTGGCAGCCACCAGCCCCAGCATCAGCTTGGCCTGCAGCACTTCCTGCAGGCATGTTCCATAGGTATGGTGCAGGCCGGCAGGCTGTCATCGCTCGGCTCAGACACCAGTGTACATCCAACAAGCTGGAATGGGGCATTGGCACACACTGCCTGTGTACATGTCTCTTGTCTGGATTAAACTTTAAATCCCCCTGCTGACAGCACAAATACTTGCTTAGTTCCATGTTGGAATGAGGCTGATTTATTTAAGTAACACTGAGCTGGGACTCACACATTTGCTCAGCTCACACTACCCCTCATCAGTTGGAGAAACCCTTCCAGTGCTGTGATGCTCGTGGGGATGTGGACACAAGGCCAGTGTCATGGTCAGACCTGGTGGAGGGACATTAGTGCATCCAGTGTGCCATCCTGACCATAGGCAAATGCAGAGCTCCTGTTTGTTGCTTAATGCAAAATGTCTCTGCACTGCAACAGCCAAACCACCGTACTGAAGAAAATACAACGCAAGCGGTTCTGCATACTAAAGCAATAGTTGCAGTGCCCAAGCAGGCAGATGTAGCGTCCCCTGTGAAAGCAACAAAAGATTCTGTTTGCTTCTGTCAGCCTTTTGGGGTTCAACAATCTTAAATAAATGGCACAGTCATTGAAAACCTATTGCAAGCTGCCCTGGCAGCCTGCCTGCCAAAAGCAGAACCTTGTAAAGAGGGCACTGAGCTCCAGCTGGCAGAAAGAAACAAAATGCACACACGTTCATGGGGAAAGCTGAGGGCAACATGGCTGGCTTCTGAAACAGAGAGGCTTCCCCTGTCGCTGGATGCACTGCTGATGAAATGTGGGGCCTTCATCCTGCAGCACGAAGACGACAGGGGACTCCTGCCCCAGAGAGCCAGGGCCGAGGTGAAGGGTTTCATGGGTGGGAGACACATTCAGGCTCCTACAGATGTACGACAGTGGCAATAAGGATGACCTGGCAATTTAAATTAGGACATGCAAGGCTTTTCTTAGAAGAAATGAGATGCTGTTTTCAGAGTGTGTAGAACAGCCACTGTAAACAGCAAAATTTCTCCAAAACCTCACAAAACCCCCAAACCACAGTCAGGAAATTAAAGAGAATTCAGCGGAAAACCAACACTGAACAATTACATCCCTGTAGGGATCATACTGAGAAAAGCTAGAAATGAACAAGGACCTTGATCTCTCTGACAGTCAGCCCCATGCTCAGCACTGCCTGTGACCAGCACTGGAGCAGGCAACCGCACATGGGCACGATGGCACCGGCAGTGCAGGAGGGGAGACCAGGGCACCCAGGAAATCCCTCATTTCTGTCTTACTCTTTATTAGTTCCAAAACTGGAATCAAGTCCAAACTAGCTGATGCCGTAGGCTTATTACACTTGCCTGCATTTTTCTTTTAATATATATGTATTTTTTTCTCATGCAGCCTCTGTTGTACAGTTTTTATTTTGGCTAATTAATCCCTGCCCACACATGCAAAAGACTCCAAAACACCCACAGACCAGAGGCAGGGGAAGGAAATGCTGGAATTGTTTGCTGAAATCTGGCACCAGGCTATTTTTTGCAAGGGGCCAGAGGAACACAGTGTTCTCCAGAGAGCCTGAAAAGGGTGAGGTCAGAGACTGGCTTCTGCCACGAGGCCTCAGCACTGGGAGGGTTTTGTCTTTTGCAATTACATAATGTCTTCTCCATGTTGGAGTTGGTTGCTTCCAGGTACCTGAAGGGAGTTCTGAAATGACACACTCAACAGCTTCATTAAAATAAAATAAAAAAGAGAGAGAGAGAGAAAAAAAAAAAGCACTTCTGCTCATTAAAAAAAAAACAAAACAAAACAAAAAAACCAACCTCGTTTCCTGCCACAGTTCTGTATTGTAACAGATGGAGGAAAAGCAGTGAGAACAGGGTCCTTATTTTTCCCTCTTTCATTTTTCCATCTTATCCATGTGTTGGCAAAGCACTGCCATCACAGAGTGGTGGAAAGTTCATTTACGGGAAACCTTCCGAAACTGGAGCAGCTCATAAAACTTTTAATACTGATCTGGTTAAAAATAATGACATGAGACCTGAATGTTTTTTGGTTCAGTTGGGGAATGTGTTTTTGGCCTGTTTCTACACTTCGAACAAATGATGATATAAAGGGCTATTTTAATAAGAAGAGGAGGGTGGAGAGGGAAAGGGAGTGTGAGTGAAAGAAGATAAAGAAAGAAGGAGAGAGAGATAGAAAGGAAGAAAGAGAGAAAGAAAGAAAAAGAGAAGGAAAGAGAAAAAGAATGAGAAAGAAGGGAAGAAAGAGATAAATGAGAAAATAGAGAAAGAGAAAGATGAAGGGAGTTAGGAAGGAGGAAGGGAAGAAGGGGAAAGTGGAAACAGGAAAGGGGAAAAGGGGAGAAGGGGAAAAGAGAGAGGGTGAAAGGGGAAAAGAGAAAGGAAAGAAGGACACTCCTAGAAAGGAAAAACACAGCCACAGTGAGGAGTCAGCTCCCTGGGTCTGGTGATGCAGACCAGGAAATGAGAGGTGCTGATGGTGCAGTGCCAAACCCTTCATCCACCCTTGCTCATGGATACACAGCTTAGTAAGGCCTTCAGATGATGCAGACCTACAATGCAGTCAGAAAGCTTTTGTGGAATGAAAAACACCACCTTTTCATTTCTGAACACAGACACAAGGTGAAGATAGTTTGGATGCTGGGGCAAAACCGCAGGCACCGAAGGACTGATGAGCCCTGCATCTAATTGCAAGCTATGGAGCCAGATGGCCACAGCTTGTGAGTACTACTCACATCTGGATCCACAAAATGATTTTGGCACCAGATCAATGCCGGTATGAAGGCTTCAAGCAACTTTTTTGAGCAGCTGGAAAAATGACTGTACCCCTGAATGAAATGAAGGGGTCACATCTCCATCCCATCAGAGGTGTGAGTGCCTCTGAATCCAAAGGATCTACCTCACAGCTTCTCTCTGCACCTTGCTCCCCAGAGTCTAGCCTCAACACAGGAATCTTATGTGTGGAGATAACACAAGGAAAGATTTGCCCACGACATTCTCGCTCTGAACATCCTTCACTTCCAATTCTCTGAGGCTTCTTTTTCCAATCCCATGGCCTTTCTTTCATTCCGTTGCTTTTCCTGAGATACATGGGTGCGCAAGGTATGTGGTTTGCAAATGGAACTAGCACTGAGAGTGGATTTGTCTAGTCTAAGTAGGAGCATCTGGGTAGGTGGAGCAACTTGGACAAAGGTGCTGGGAGTACCTTAACAGCCACAGTGACCTGTCCCCAGAGGTTAAATGGCTCAGCAGCTCCACCCCTACCTGCTTCATGAGCTGGGTTAATCTCCCAGCTCAGCCCTTTGGGTGAGGAGCAAAGTCAAGCAGCACCCTGGAGGGGCAGAGCAAAAAGAACAGGAAACAAAGAGAAAGCTGGTGACAAACAGCTCATTCTCTTCTCTCAAAGGCTTTTCTGCATAACTTTGACTGTACGAACAGGAAATCTCTGTACTAATGTATTCCTACGACCAAGCACACGAGGGGCCTATGTGTCTCTGGAGTGCCTACAATGAATCATTTGTTGTCCTTCCTCATGCTTTCCAGTAGGAAGAAGCTACACATTTGACCTTATAAAAAGCAGCAGCTTGCCCAGTAAGATGTGGCCAGAAGTAGCCCAGCTCTTACTGGCAGCCTCAAATATGCTGGAGAGCTGTGGGCTGCTGCTGTGCTTCTGAGTGCTGTATCAGCATTTCCAGATGAAACTACTGTTTTCAAGGCTGCTATGAATGAGCCAAGAAAGAAAATACACAAACTGCTTGAGACAAAAGGAATCTGGCCCTCAGAATACTATTCCCTTAAATACATATATAAACTATACAGCAAGTTTTGGTCTGCAGAACATAAAGATTAGAACGTGATGTTCTTTTTTTTTTACAAGATCTTTTTCTCATGAGAATTGGACTCATAGAGTCATAGAATTATTAAGGTTGAAAAGACCTCTAAGATTATCTAATCCAACCATTCATCTACCATCAATATTGCCCACTAAAACTTGTCCCTAAGTACTGCATCTACCCTTTCCTTAAACAACTCCAGGGATGGTGACACCACCTCCTTGGGGACCTGTTCCAATACCTGACCACTCTTACTGAGAAGAAATTTTTCCTGATATCCAACCTGAACCTGCCCTGGTGTAACTGGAGGCCATTCCCTCAGGAGAATGCTGAGAGAGACAGACAAAGGCTTGGCTGAAGTCTAGGTAGACTATGTCAACAGCCTTTCACTCGTTTGCCAGGTGGGCCCCCTGGTCGTAGAAGGAGGTAATGTTGGTCAGGTAGGACCTGCTGGCTGGGCCTGATTCAGTGGTTGTCCCCTATATACCACGTGATTGCACTCAAGATGATCTTTAAGGTAAGCTTCTCAAGAAAATGAATCAAACAGCTAATTTCTTGTTTGAAAACTGGTAACATGACCAATGCAAGGCTTGCTGAAGCCAATAGGATTAAATGGGGAAGTGAGGATGAAGGTGCCAGTCAGTGCATCTGTGCTGAAATATTTGCTCAGTCAGCAGCCGCTACAATATCTGAGTCCTTTTCAGTAGTGAAAGCACTAATTAGGATTACCAGAAGGAATCAGCCATCCCAAGGAAGTTGATTTTCGTTATTTGTCAAGGAAAAGATTTGGGACGATGGATCAGTGGTTGACAGCACCTATTTAGGACATCTCTGCCCTTTCCCAGATCTCCTCTGTAACCTTGAGAGTGCTTGGGGAATTCTTCAGGGAAGTCAGCACAGAACATGAAAACCCGTCCAAGTCACATGCATATCACTGGATGCTGAGATGCTGCTGGAAATTGGGTCTGTGCACTGTGACTGGCCACAGTTTCTTGGGCATAGCAAAGCTGCCCATTCAACAGACATGTCAGAAGCAGAGACATATTGCTTGTGAATACTATACTAATAGTGGCTTGCAGGTGTAACAAGCATACAGAAGGGGAATAAACCAAAAACCTGCCCTCAGTACAGTGACTCAACTTTGGAGTCAAGACCCAAGGAAGGACATACGTGCCTGCAGACCTCGCTCATCCTTGCTGAGGGCTGACAGGTACAGAGGCAGTCCAGGCTCAGAACCTGAACATCCCATGTTTCATGTAACCTCACTGAAAATATTTTGATGTATGATCTCAATTATCTGTTAAAGGAAATCCCACATCTCAGATATCATGAAATTAAGCAATAATGAATAAGAAGCTGTGCTACTGAGGTACTTTATAGAGTGATTCACATTAAATAAGAGATTGTGTAGCCAATATAATAGTTTGCCAGATTAACACGTCTTGTTGAATTGTAAATACTCTTATTTGAGGCTGCTTTGGAAACACCATTGCATTCAGTAATTCGCAAAGTGGGAGACTAATAAAATTAAAAAAAAAAAAAAGGAGAAAAGAAAAATTTGGGGTATGAGTGGGTCTTGTGCCTTATCCAAGCCTGAAGGAGAATTTAAAGATTTAATTACAGCTAATGAGAGCATATTTCAAAGCTGCAAAGCTCTATTTGCAGCCTAGTAGTGCACAAAAGGAAACAGTGAGGCATGATGCTCTTGTGGGGTCTTGAAGCACGTTGCTCTGGGAACACATTCAAAACCCAAAGGGAAGTAGAGAGTGATCCAGAAGTCAAAGGGCAAAGGTGAATCCTGCCATGAGATGGTCACTTCTTTTCCAGCTTCTGCATGTTAAAGTTTCTCTGTAGGTCTTCTGAGAATTACCACACTTGACCAAGCTTATGGCAAGCAGAGAACCTGAATAAATATCCTCCAAAGAGCCAATATGGTTTGCAGAGCCTGCTTATTTATGAAATATTAATGTGGTATTGATGACAGCTGCTAGAGAGCAAAGACCTATGTAACATGGTGGGGAGGCATCTAAAGCATGGACAGTAGCCTGGCCCATGTGGTGACCGTGCCAAAACCCCACAGTTAAAAGTCCCGGTTGTATTTCCCTCCATTTGTTTTCTTCCTCTTGCTACTGTATTTTGAGTTCTCATGACGTTTTTAAGACCTCAGGCTTGTTTGGGTACAAACAAGATAATCAGTTGTTTGCAAACTTCTCCCCCCTGAGCTTCCAACTGGTACAAGGGTTGACATCTCCATAAGATCAGAGACCCAGCTCACATTGAAACCTCTCTCAAAATAATTTTTATCAGTCAGTTCCACAGGTGGTGGACATTTCTCTCACTAGGCATCTATGGGATACATCAAGACGTTTCCTTCTCACTGTGTACTTGAAGAAAACATGAAGCACTGGATGACGTTAAGAGAGAACACAGTAGGTGAGGATATCTAAGGTCTGGATTGATCTTGATGCCCCTGGAACAGGTTGCCCAGAGAGGCTGTGGATGCCTCCCCTCTAGAGATGTTCTGATCTAGAGGGATGTCTCCTTGCCTATAGCAGGGAGGTTGGAACTAGATGATCTTAAAGGTCCCTTTCCAACCCAAAGCATTCTATGATTCTATTCTGTCATTATAAATGTGAACCAGCTGCTTATACAAACCTCCTTAGTGGAAAGGGAAATGTAACATACAGTCAGGATTTGTACAGTTCTTCATGATCCTCGTAAAAAAAGCATGCAGGCCTTTTTTTCCCAAAGTACTCTAAAATCACATTGCATATACTACTGATAATCTCAGGAGCCATCATGGATCAATTCAAGGTCAACCAGGGGATCAGGCCCAGTCAGTGTGAGTTTATGAATGGTAGATCCTGTTTGACAAACTTGATTTCATTCTATGACAAGGTGACCCACTTCGTGGATGAAGGTAAGGCTGTCCATGTGGTATACCTGGACTTCAGTAGAGCCCTTGACACTGTCCCCCACAGCGTTCTCATGGAGAAGCTGGCTGCCCGTGGTTTGGATGGGCATATGCTCTGCTGGGTGAAACACTGGCTGGATGGCCGGGCCCAAAGAGTTGTGGTCAGTGGAGTTAAATCCAGTTGACAGCCAGTCACAAGCAGTGTCCCCCAGGGCTCGGTGCTGGGGCTGCATCTTTATTAATGATCTTGATGAGGGGACTGAGTGCACCCTCAGTAAGTTTGCAGACGACACCAAGTTGGGAGGGAGTGTTGATCTGCCAGAGGGTAGAAAGGCACTACAGAGGGACCTGGACAGACGGGATTGATGGGCCAAGGTAAACTGCATGAGTTTCAATAGGGCCAAGTGTCGAGTCCTGCACTTTGGTCACAACAACCCCAGGCAACCCTACAGGCTTGGGGAGGAGTAGCTGGAAAGCTGCCTGACAGAAAGGGACCTTGGTGTGCTGATGGACAGTCAGCTGAATATGAGCCAGCTGTGTGCCCAGGTGGCCAAGAAGGCCAATGGCATCCTGGCTTGGATCAGGAATGGTGTGGTGAGCAGGACTAGGGAAGTCATCTTGCCCCTGTACTTGGCATTGGTGAGGCCCCACCTTGAATACTGTGTTCAGTTTTGGGCACCTCAATACAGAAGGGACATTGAGGTGCTAGAGCAGGTCCAAAGAAGGGCAACAAGGCTTGTGAAGGGCTTGGAGAATATGCCCTGCCAGTAGAGACTAAAGGAACTGGGGCTGTTTAGTCTGGGGAAGAGGAGGCTGAGAAGAGACCTCATGACTCTCTTCAAAAACCTGAAAGGTGATTGCAGCGAGAGTGGGGTTGGTCCCTTCTCACCCGTGACAGGTGACAGGACAAGGAGAAATGGCCTCAAATTGCGCCAGGGGAGTTTTATGTCGGATATCAGGAAAAACTTCTTTACAGAAAGGGTTGTTAAGCACTGGAATAGGCTCCCCAGGGAGGTGGTTGAGTCACCATCCCTGAATGTGTTTAAAAACTGTTTGGATGTGGTGCTCAGGGACACAATTTAGTGGTGGGTTGTTAGAGCTAGAGTAGTATGGTTAGCTGGTGGTTGGACTTGATGATCTTTAAGGTCTTTTCCAATCTGAGCTATTCTATGATTCTATGATTCTATGTGAAATGTTCACTAACGAAGGAATCAACCACCAAAATTATTACGACATGAATTACTTCCTACCTGGAGACTACCACAGACATTACATTTCCACTTGCTGGGAAATGCTCAAGTGCATTGCAACAAATCTTTGAATGAATTTGTTGCTTGACATTTCTCTGCATAGTAAGAGCCTGTTTCAATGGATACCTTGCAAATTATCAGTTGCAGGCAGTTCACAGGAAATTTAGAAAATTATTTCATACTGAATAATTACAGAAGCTCAAGTATAGCACATTCCACATTTTGGTGGCCATGGATGGACTAACAGCTTGCAGTGCACACTAGACAGTTCTTCAGTGCATCATATAAAACATGCGGCACAGAGTTTGCGTTTGGAGACAGTTTGAACACATGCATTTCACTTCCTTAGAGAAAACCACACAGCAGAAACACTGCTGTTGGAATGATGATGGAAAGGTGTAAAAGGTTATGAAAAAGGTAAAACAATACATTCAAACAGAGTATTCATACAAAAAGCAAAAACAGTCATAACTGCTTTGTCATTTAGTTTCCAGACCCAGTTTACCAAGTGAGGGGTGTTGAGTGAACGTAGGAAATTATTTACATTTTTGAGAGTTTGATACAGCTTCGAGAATAATTCTCATGACATCAACTAATAGCTTGATTTGGAAGCCATATATGAGAATAAACTCACTAGGACATCCTTACTGCAGTAAAAAATGATTGTCCCACAGGTGACCCTCATAAGCTTTCTGAATATAAAGAACATCTACATCTCTCTGAGCTTTATTCAATGCATGGCCATTTGCCTCCAGGATGCTGTGGCCTCTGCTCTGCACACAAACAGCAAACCCATCCCTTGCAGGATGTGGTGCAATGGATTAATTTGGAAAATCCTATCTCAGTGGAGCATCAAGAGGTGATTGACGCATGAATCCCGTGAGAGTCAAACACCAGCAACAATCCCTACCACACTCATATGATACTCTGTGCTGGAGGTGGTGATTTAGAGCAGCTTGTCTCACAAGTCCAGCCCTCGGGCCACTCGTCGGGATGTGGCTTCTGAAACCGAAGTCAAGTCAAGGTAAAAACCCAAACTTCACCAAAACCCTAAAGCTTTGCTGAGTAAACTGCTAAAACTCTAGGACAAGACTCACATTTTGAGTCGTCTTTAAAACCAAAGAAAATGACTGGCTGGACTTTTGTTCACTTCTTTTGATTTTTCTTAGGACATACATTTGACAATAGTTTTCTCTTGCCAACAAAGGTTAAGGTTGAAGGGCAAAACCTGAAATTTATTAGTAGCCTAATGCCATCTGCTTAAAAACAAACAAACATGCAAAATTAGATTACAGAAATAATAAATTGCTTTTCGAAAGGCACTTTGTCTATCCTGCAGCCAGCAGGGTAACCAGCAGTCCTTCTGGAAGGCTGTGCTGCCAAGCCCAGCAATGGCCTTGAGACAGTTCCCGCCAGCAGCACCCACTGCCAATTTGCAGAGTGGAGCCAACAGTCCCCAAGCCTTGGTGCTGGGATGTTTCACACACCCAGTTCTGCCTCTCACCCAAAAGACTGGTGGGATATGATGTATGGGAGCCTTCAAAACCCTCTATGAGCCTCACAGTGGAGAGACGAGTGCTTAAGTATTGGAGAGCTTAGCAACAAATGCTGCATATACAGAGTGGGTAAATCATTTAACAGCTTCTCTGTGTCTATTAGCCAAAGCAAATATTCACAGTGTTATCTGCCAACAGCAGAAGGTGTATTTTTCTGTTTGGACCAGGAAAGAATTCCCTACTTCACTACAGCATAACTTTATTTTCTTTTCCAATTTTAGAGAGAAAAATGTGATATTATATCAAATCCGTGTCTACTGCCCAGCTGTCCCTGAAGCCAGAGGCCAACCCAAGTGAAGAACCCTCTTGGATTTGCTGATGCCTTCCTGCTCCCCTCCGGATTGCACTTCAAGCAGGTGCCAGTCCTCAGGAAGCTCACAAATCTACTCCCAACCTCTTGGAGCTCAGCTTCTCATGGCATGCACAAAAATATTTCCAGCTCCAGAGACTGATTAGGTTGAGCAAAACTTGTCCTTGTCAGCCTGCTGCTCAAGTGTGAAAATAATTATTCCTTTGACACAGTTCCACTCTGCTCCTTATCATAAGTATTGGAACTCATTAGCACGAAATAAAGCGTCTGAGAGATATTAATGCAGAACAAAACATCCATGTAAAATGTGCAGATAAAGAGTTTGAAATCTGTGTGTGAAGCTCCATCTCCCAAAGTTTCAGTGGGCTATAAGGCAACATATAGATTTGGAAACTCTGGGAAAAATTATTCTGGTTTTGATGTCCAAAACAGGCCCATCCAAACAATTTAAACAGATGCATGTGCTGTAACTAGCAGAAGGCTGTATTAAAGGGAGGCGACTCTCCACTCCTCATTTTTTGTTTCAGGCATCTATGTACTGACATCAATTCTTTGCTGCTATGAAGCATTAGATGCTTTAATCCCAATGAAGGAGGGAACTTAGGACATACCCTTTTATGTAGCCTTTATCATTGGCCAGCTTGGATGTCCCCATGTGCTGAAAATTGTCATATCTATGTGCTTCAAATATTGGAGGGCAAAGACAGTTTTAGGGCTATAGCTCTCACCTTAGACTCTAGTCTTCCAGTTAAGTGTTGCAAGACTGAGATCTCTTGTACCTTAACAGAAAACTGTCTCCGCATAAAGACCAAATATACCAGGGACATCACAGCCACCCTTCACTGCATGATAGGTCACTTCATCTTCCAGCTGAAACACCTCAAGAGGCCAACAACTGCTGTGTCCCCTTCACTCACAGACATCACACCATTGCAGGTCCACATCCGCTACTGCTGTATTTCCTAGGAGCTCCTTGTGCTGGTGGAAACTCCAGTAGCAGCTTCCCAACCTAATATTTCCACAAGAATAGCGAAGCTGCATCAGATCACAAGATGGAATGTGGGACCATGTCTCTTAACAACACCTTGAAAATGTTTTCCACCTGCTACACCACACAGTTTCCATGCATTGACCTATGGAAACTCCCTCAATTGTCCACTAGTCTACCAGAGGGCTTTGCAATGTGCAAACACAAATCCTTTTGACTCCTTGGTGTTAAGGGCTGCCACGTCATTATGGGCTGGCCTGCTGCTAATCAGTTACCTAGTAAAACGAAAAGGATCTGCCTACGTGCTCAGCAGCTGGTGTGCACGTAATTAGCTGCTCGACCTCAGCCACTGTATATGAAGGTTAAACACGAGAGCGGATATGAACTTTGGACACTCATCAAAGATACGCTTGTTAACACCAGAAATGTTTAGAAAGGATATAAATATAATTGTGAGGAAGGCCACAGAGAGGAGTCCTAAAACTCCTACTCCCATAGAGACCTCATCCAAATGAGCATTACCCAAAGGAGCCATGACATGAGTTTTGTTGCTCCTATGTACTTGCTTTGCATTTGAAGCTACTTTACTGAAGAGCTGCTTTTCACACTAAAGCTAATTCAGGAGCAGGCAACACCACAAGAGAGCTACATGACTGGCATCTTCCTGCATGCCCTTTACTGCTGTCAAATACATTTTCTGTCCATTTGTTAGGTCTCTCCAACAGTTTGCTGCTTCTGCTGGAATTCACAGGGAGTTGGGTCTCACATTTATGAGAGCCAGGTGGTACACAGTGTTTCAGTTGCGCAGTCAGTGATGAACAAGAGCAGCAACACTCAGGCTCTGTAGGCAGGGTAACACAAACCTGAGAGCTGGTCAGTGTTTGGGGTACTGGTGAAGAGTCTTAGTGTTAGAAAAAAAATAATCTATGAGTTCCCTTCTGGCTTCCAATTTGCTGCATTTTTTAAAATTAGTACTAACAAAATCGTACAAAAAATGATACTAGAATTAGACTAAAAAAGGAATTAAGAAAAACCTAGCATTTTATTATTACTATTTTGTTACTTGTAATCTCACTAAAACAAATGTTTGCTTACACTAAGAAACCTTCTGGACTCCCATTTCCACTGATTCCTACTGCTAAGGGGTTCTTGTCTTTCATTCCTTCTTCCCTAGGAAAAAGGAAATCAGTGTGAGCAATGCACACATAAACTCTCCCAGTAATTCCAGTAACGGGAATCAAACAAAGTAACATTGTTCTGAATGACTATGGGATTAGAAAGTGGACAAATGTTTTAGTCTGATATGTTTCAAAGCCTAAAAGCTCTTCCTCCAGCAAACTCCATGTCTGCCACAATTGTCTTTATCTCATCCTTCATCCACAGAGAGGAAAGAATGCCAGGCCCAGTGCTTCCTATGAGCATATATCATTATTGTTAATGTACCACATCCCTCATTATGCCTTCACATACAATGAGGGGTTGACGTGATACTCTGTGTGTCCATTCTCCTCTGACATCGGCTCTGGACACTTCCACCAGCACCAGCCCCACCTTGAATATCTCCAATGCTGCAAGAAATGTGAGCAATGGCTTGCAGCAACTCACACAGCTTCCCATTCCAGTTGTAATCTAAATGCTGTATATAATAAACAGATTGTGCCTTATACTGTCACCACATCACTGTGTCCTGAATCAGTTCTTATACTGGGAAAACCCCCATGGAGTCAGAGAGAGTTCACCTTGAGTGAGGGTTTTGGGATAGGAGGACAGGAAAAGTTTCAACCACCAGCACTTCAGGGCATACCCAAAGGGGGGAAAGTCCAGGGAAGTGATGAAAAGTATTTTTTTTTTAGCTGAATGGGCTTGACCCCTCAGGGAAAGGATAAAATCTGACACAGCAAAGTGGTAACCCTTAGCCAGAACAGAAATGGATCAGCTGCAGAGATAAGGTCAGCTTGTGTGGCCCTTGATTTCCTGGTTACCTCACTGGGTGAGGGTGTGTTGAAAAATGAGAGCTCTCAGCCAGCAAATCCTCTGTCAGCTGCCTAAGCACAAGCACACAGAGTTTTATCTTCCTCTCCACAGGCCTCATTCCAGCACTGCAGCGTAAAATCAGCAGTGGCCTCTCAGGACAAAAGCTGTCCCAACAAGATGACTGCATGTGCCATCTCCTAAAACAAGGGCCTTCACTAGCCCTGGAGGTACAGAGTATACAGTAGGTTTCTCTTCTGTGCTTATGGATCAAACAATCAACCTTAAATGCCCAACACAAGTCACCTGCACGCTGCTGAGGCTTAGAAGTATAGTACAACAGTGCCAGCCCACTCTTCCCTACAAGGCAAGCTACCTGGACAGAGAAGCAGATTCTACCTTGCACAGGAAAAACAGAGCTACAGTGAGGAAAAACACACTAAGCAGCACTTTCAGGCCTGAAGTCAGGCACCGAGGGTATTTATTTGGTTATTCGTAGCAGCTCCTGTTCACTTAGCATGAAATTTCTGATGCAAGATGCTTTCCTGAAGGGTCAAAGAATTGGTAAGCTGCCTTTAAACAGAGCTGTCATGCTCACATCACTGGACTGTCATTTTATTTGAATGATGTTACAAGCTCACATCTCCATGGCACCAAGTAGAAACAGAGATCTGAATCCCAGCTCTGATCAAGCTCTGCACAGAAAGCTCCCTATGCCTGCATACCACAAGTGCTACAGCTGGCCAACACTGTGACGTCTTGCAGGAAAAGGATCTGCAACTGGAAAAAATAAGCTACAGTAATATTTGCCTTTCAAGGCCAGGTTTGAAATGCTATATGGCAGACAAGGAGTTTCACGAGCTGTTATCTATTTCACTTGTGTGGGGATTTTACACAAAAGCGTTACAAAAAAATGGAACTGAAGGGATAAATAGAGTCATCATAATGAGTATAACGGTACAAATCTATCACCTTGCATCTCGATCCACGAAGTATTCCCTTGCTCTAAGTATTGGTAAATCACTTTTTATCCTCAGTTAAAACTTCCCAATAAGCATTTTCAGAAGCATTGTGCCATCCCATTGTAAGCAGGCTTTAAATGCTTTTACTGACAGAAGTGATTTGGGTGAGTAGGTCTTGTTAGCAGACATCCTAGAAGGCCATACAGCCAAATTACCTCCTTGCCCTCAGTCTCCCATATTCTCTCTTCTCAGTTTGGGATCCTGTGCACTGATGAGTCTGTCATTCTCAGCACTCGAACTATGGAGAATTAATACTGTCTACCATTTACAGCACCAAGGAAGAACAGTGTGGCTTTTCAAGGCTGTGCCCAGCTAAGATGTTGTGTTTTGCACAGTGCAGCTGTTCCATTGTGTCATTTAGAAAAAAGTTCCCATAGTCCAAAAAATTACAAAAACATTTTGCTGTGTCACCTACAGAAGTTTCAGCTGCACGCCCTAAACGGAAGTGACTGCAATAGATTAACGAAATAATTTTGCAGACCTTAATATGCAGGACACATTCTGCCTTGAAACTCTTCTATTCCTATAACCGGCAGATGGCCCAGTTATAGGTTTATGATTTTGATGCTTTTTAGCTGCAATAAGCCATTCTGTGAAATTGTAAAACCTGCCACATTGTTTTCAAGTGCTGAAACAATCCCCACATCTGCGCATGATCCTTTAAATGCCAGACCAAAGGGCAAGTTAAAAACAAACAATAGTATTCCTCTGGAATGTGTTGGTTGGTGCCTTCAATACCATTTTAACCTAGAAAACACTGGCTGCGATTTCCAGGAGATCTTCAAGATCATCCAGTAATCATTAGAGTTCTCTTCAAAATAAATTCTCTTTCAGACCAACTATGTTGCTTGAGTCATTTTAAACAGTTAAAAATAAAGGTCAAGCGTATTTTGAACTGCAAAGTTACTTCAGATAAGAAGGACTGAATACTTTGTTTTGTAAGTGTCAAAACAAGACACTTTGCTATTTCTGAGTTTTTGAGGGAAGAAAAAGCAAATGATGGGTGAAAATAACTTTCTCAGGGAGGAGACATGGTTGAGCCCAGCTCCTCCTGCAGCCATTACCAGTTTTTGCAGGATTAGTGTCAAATGCTGACCTCGTTAATTACTTTATTACAGTGATGAGTGCTCCCCTCTGCAGCTGCTTTGCCTGATTCAAGCAAGACTAACAACGGTGAAAGACAGGGTTTGGGAGGAGCTGGAACTTTACAGAACCAGAACATAAAGGATATTACTTGCCTAGGATATTTTCACTTAGGACTCAGAACAAGGACATCTAATTTCTACTCTCAGCCCTGCTTTCTGTCCTAGGACTTGAGAAGGTGGTTTTACCTCTGGGAGCCTTTTACCTCTTCTCCATCCCCGCTGTCCTATGGCTGCCTCCTTGGATGAGACTCCAAGCCTGGTAGAGCAGGAGGGCTCTCCCATCACAGCTCTGGCAGTGTCGAGTTTCTCGCTTGGATGTCAGTGTAATGCCATTAATTAACACAGTAAAATGTGAACACGTGTTTCTTTTTTATGTCTGTATTCTAAATCTTGGTGTCCACCCAGGACTTTCAAAGCCACCACTTGACACAGTCCATCAACCAACTTTGGGAACACAACAAATACTAGAGGAGCAAAGAGGGGACCAGAGCTGCAACCAAGCTCTTGCTTTGAGACTGTCCCACAGCAGACAATACAGTAATTTATTCGTCCCCAGGACTCACACTCAGAAGCCTCTTCATTGTGACATGATGCACTATTAAGTACGGATAATGGTGAATGCAACTCCAGGCAGCAAACAAATGGCTATTTGGAGCTGAGACCAGCTGCTAAATAGGCCCTTATGAGGCCAGTGCCACTGGGCCCAAGACTCAGATGCCCCATTAGCTCCATCACGGGCCAGAGATCTGGCCTGCAGCCCGTGATGGAGGGAGACAGATCTTTCATCAGTGCACAGAGGAGGTTTTGATGTCTTCAGAGATGCAGATGACATATCCCCACAAATCCATCCTGGCTAACAATGCATACAGTTCAGCAGCAACTTTAACGAAGCCTGATTTTCCACTCATTCACGGTGCTTGCTCCTAGACCATAATGCAGCAGCCTGAGTCCCACCCTCCCCACGGTGACAGTCTCCCACCTCTCTCTCCATTGAAAACAACTTGCTTTCCCTACATCCCTGTGTTGTCCATGGTAAGATCTGTGGGACCAATGCAGCCTGGCCTTCCATCTTCCTTCTGTCATTGCCCAGCAGCCAGCAGAAGCCTTCCATTACAAGGCTCATTTGTGCCAGACTCACATGGCAGCAGCAGCACAGGTGTGCTCAGAGTCCCAATCCCCAGGGTCTCTTGCAGCTGCCTGAGGTTGTGACATGTCCGACAGCACCAGTGGCCCTTCCACAGAGGTCACAGCTCCATTCACAGGTTCCTGTGAGGGGTAATTCAGCTGGGGCTCATTTGTGCGGTTTGCTTCACTACGTGCACAATAGCCTTGCAGCTATTAGGGAGCTTACTGCTCCATAGGACAAAGAAACAAGACTCTGGCATGCTGGGCCAAGCGAAGATCCCCACCAGAAAGCCGAGGCCACAGTCTCCTAGTTCTAACACCTGGGGAAAGCCCCCCTGCCACGCCTGCACCTGCAATGCAGACTGGACCCCTCAGGGCAGCCTGCAAACCAAAACATTGCTGTGAGGCCTACCGCTCTCACATTGCTTGCTGTTTTCTCTTCTCTGATGTCATCTCCTGGTGCCATCCCAGAAATAACATGGACAAATTCTTGGCTTGCTATTTTTGGCAGCTCCTCCCACCTAGGAAAGAGGGAGATTACACTGTGGGCTATTCAAGCAAACTGGCACGCCAGCCACAAACATGCTTTCTAGCCCATGAGGCTCTAATGATAAATCCTGGCCAAGCTGAACAGTTTCAACTTCAGAGCATGCTTGGAACAGCCAACACTATACTAGACAAACCGCCTATGCATTTGGAAAGTGCTATTTATTTATTAAGTCTATTTAATGAGTAGAAATAGATCTGTGCGGTGGGCACAGTGACCGAGGGTGGCTGGTGTGGGGCGAGAGGCCCCTGGCATGTTACGTGCGCCTCACCAGGCACTGCCTCCTGCATGGCAAAGAAACCAGCCTGGATGATTGATGGGCTTTTAATTGGTACATCATTAGCAAGAGGTAGATGTCACCTGGCAGAGAAATCAAATGAGTCCATTTATGGACACCAAACCACAAAGGAGCCTCCTGTGTCCAACCTGGCATATCCCAAAGAAGCAAAACCTGGAAATAAAAACATGCAGTGTTTCACCAGATTCCCACAGGAGCTGCATGCTGAGCATGGTGGACATCAGTGCTTAGGCCTTAAAATGCAACTTTGTGGTGTGTTGGTAGCAAATGAATGAACATTTTCTTACTCTAGGTTTACATGGCTTTTACGTGGTACTGGTTCTAGGATTTTGTCTCCAGTGATAACAACAGCATCCATGGATTTTACTTTACACAGTGCCCCCAAACAACAGCAAATGGTATGGAATTGAGAAAAAACAAGGCTGATCTGAAGAAAAAACTACAGATTGTTTTAAAGTTTATAAATATTTAAATGGCCAAAAGCCTTTGTTCGAGAACAGCTTCACCTGAAACTTCCCAGGGAGGGAATCTCTTGTTTAAACACTGTCCCCATTTTAAGACATGTTGAGTTGTGGTATGTCTGAGCTCACTGCCTCTAAAACCCTGTAAATTAATCTTTTGAGTTCCATGGGAGTCTGTGTCTCAAGTGGCTGGGTTGGAAGATTTTTATGGAAAGTACATGGAATCATTCATGCTCATGTGTACTAGCTGGGTTGCGCCCAAACAAATCTTTCCAGGCCTAAAGATGAAATATTAAATCATCCCTTTCAGGGCAGAAAACCTACAATTTGGTCCCAGAGGTCTACCTCCATCCCAGATGAAACTTGTTTAGACAACAGGATTAAGCTTAAACTAGGCCCATCTAGATCCTACTCCAATTTCACATTTTTACAAGTACCAGCACTGCTCAAGCCCAAGAATTTAGTTCACCTGATTACAAATATTCAAGCCAGACATAACACATTTGGATCTAGATACAGGCAAGAATGTCCTCAGAGAGGAGGTTGGCCAGTTGGCAGCTTTGATTCAGAGCCTCATCGCATTGTAGCTGGTGTTATAAACAGGATTAACCACATAACACCTTGAACACTTGCACAAACCAATAAATCTGTACCTCTGGATGCACGAGTCCTAACAGCACCACAGAAAGTAACTTGGAAAGTCTGAGATCTTCAGAGCCAAACAGGAACTAGGGACACACAGGAGAAATATCTCTGTGAGCGTCTGGGTACAGATGCAGAGCAGAGTTGTCACTCAGGTCCCATCATTGTGCATTACAGCTGAAAAAAACTTTCTGCTAAATAAAAAGCTAGCAGAAGATGTATGTCTTATTCCAAAACCTATTTCCTAGCTGTCTCACAGAGCTCATACTTTCTGCTGCAAAGCCAACTGTGGATAAAAGAGCAACTGTGATGGAGCCCAGCAAAATCCCCAAAATATCAGGGAATGATGGAAAATTTAGCCAGGCATGATGAAGCTCCTGACCTGAAGATACTACTATGAAAAGGGCCCAGATGTTTGTATGTGCTCATGGGCCAGAAAATCACATACAGCCCTCTGAGTTAGATCTTCAAATACTTAAATTCTCAGCCTTCTGAGTGCTTTTGAATATGCTGAATCACAATGACCAACTGGGTTGCCAGCAAGTAATTCTCATTGCTTCGTGAAAATATTAAATTGCCCAAAAAGGACCACAACTCTGTACAGCAGTGATAATCTTATTGAATATTGCAAACAGTTTCCTATGAAGGAAGGCTGCAAGGACTTTCATTTCAGTCCTCTGCTGCAAATGCCCATGATGTTCCTAAATTTTCTGAGCCGCAAGTTTTCACACTACTTTCTCTGCCAGTGTTGGCTTTCATTATTTCTTTTAAATATAAACTTGGAGCTTAGTCCCTTCAGATGTTTTAAGTTACAAATGTGTGGAAAAAATACAATTTTCTCCATTAAAAAGAAAGTTCTCTGTGTGAGTGTGAGAGAGAGACACGGAAGGAAAGAAGCAAGGAATAGCTCAAAAATGGCAATACTCTGAAACCTGAAACTTGGCACAGGAACAGGTCCTGACAAAGTGTATGTTCTGCTAAGTTTAGAAGAAATTGTGGTTGTAAAATAAAGCTAGGAACAGTTGAGAGTGTGCCATAGTGCACAGACAGTAGAGGATACTGCATGGATTTATCTGCCACATTAACCCACACAGGCGGCAGACGTGTGCTGGAGGACTGCTGTTCTCATCTTAAGCAGCAATTGCAAGTAAGGACCTTAGAAGACTACAACCGAAGTTTCTATAGCGGGAAAGGGAAGGGAAAGG
>NC_034419.1:0-1026 GCF_002078875.1 Numida meleagris | reverse complement strand
ATGTCTTTCCTCACTATGTAAAATCCTAATTTCCAGCTGGTAGAAGTGGAAATTTCCTGTAATGGATCTCATGAAGGAAGGACATTCACAGTCTCGCAGGGCCAGTTGTGATAGAGCAGGGGTCAAAGGGCCCAGCAGTGGCTTGGAGGCAGAGCTGTGTCAGTTCCATCCACCAGGACCTTCCTGCCCTCTCTGCCTGGCCCTGGGCTGTGCTGCAGCATGGCTGCGGGAAGCCTGGAAATCAGCCTTGCCTGTCTGCCTGCACTCCCACTGGGGCCTGACACTATCTCCTCCTGCAAATTCAGACTCACATTGCAGTATGGTCTCCTGTCTATAACGGAGACTCTCTCCACTCAGAGTCTCACTGGCTCTATTTAAAGAGCTCTGGAAACCAAGTGAATTCTTGTAGTGTAAGCCAGAGCGCAATGGTTGTTGGAGCAAAGTGGCCAGAGGTTGATGCAGTTTGGAGAAGTCTTTCATCAAGTGAAGTTCAATCACTACTACATCCTTAGATATGTAGGGGAGATAGGTTTTGGGATGAATGAGACTTCCCCTCTTGCACTCCCAGAAGAAGCTGTGCAAGTACAAGCACTCACACCAAGGAAGCTAAGAGGGGGAAGAGAGCGGAAGGTAGGATTCAAAATAATTATGTGTTCCCACCTGTGTATGTGCTCCATTGCAAGCCTGCTCTGTATCTGCAGCTTTGTGCTGGTCATGGTATTGTTGTATTGCCTGCATATGCAGTTCTGTCCCATGGATTAGCAGTTGGGCTTCTGCAAGAGGTGCAGGGGGAAGTATCGCTTCTCCAGTCTCATGAGGGTTTTCTCTCTCCAGCATGGGATGAGAGTGACTGCATCCTGCTGATTTGTAGTGAAAACCAGGGAGGATCACAAATTTCTTGGGGAGACCCACAGAGCTGTACTGCAGAGCTGAGTTTCAGAAGCATGTGCCCAGTGTTTGGCCCCATCACTTGCTTTGGGCTCTTCAAAGTGCTGTGCAGCTACCAGCCCCTTGAGCGTCGGGGGA
>NW_018362785.1:0-8599 GCF_002078875.1 Numida meleagris | reverse complement strand
AAATACGTACTGTTTTCCTAAAAAACAGAAATGCGTGGTCAGATGTTTGTGAGCATTAGGATGTGAGGTCACATGCCTCACTAGACTACATAATATCAGTTAGGGAAGTTTCTCTGAGGTTGCTTGCTTGCATCTTCAGAATACAAGCAGAGCGCAAAGTGCCAAGGATATTACCTTCTGAAAAGGTGTGAAGAGTATCCAGAATGAGTCAAGCTGAGGAAACCAGTACCGACTTGACATGGAACACTGTGAAGCTGGTAGTTTGCATGATACTGAGCTTGTCATTCATTATTGGGACTCCTGGAAATTGCATTGTCATCTGGACTGTTTGTACTAAAATGAAGCAAGTGTCTCCTTCAGTCCTGCTGATTTTGCACCTGGCCATTGCAGATATCCTCGTACTGATTACTTTGCCTATCTGGATTTACTCCTTTGCTGACTCATGGGTTTTTGGAATCATCTTCTGCAAAATACTGGTCTTTGTTATTTACTGCAGCATGTATGCCAGTATATTTCTGATTACAGCGCTGAGCTTGGAGAGATTAATGGCTGTGTTTTACCCTTTTGCTGTTCAGAGATACAAAACAAAGGAAAAAACTTCGGTAATCATGTTCCTCATTTGGTTCCTGTCTATAGCTTTTGGCCTTTCTATCATCCCATTTCAAGAGACAGACGAAATCAATGGTGGACAGCAGTGCACGTGTCGCAACTACTCTTCTACTAGACAGAAAGTGTCATACCTTTTGCTGGAAACTCTTGCAGGTTTTGTAATTCCTTTTTTAATTATATGCACCTGTTATGTGTGTGTTGCAAAAAGAATAAGCCAAATGACTTACCAGTCGAAGCAGCGATCAGAGCGGCTCATTACCAGCATTGTGGTGGCGTTCATTTTATGCTGGTTCCCTCATCATCTTTTTAACATCCTAGATATTATTTTAATTGAAATAGAACACTCTGAGGAAACTTATTTGACTCTGGAAAAAGTTATAGACACAGGAGAGTATATCTCTGGAGCACTTGTGTTTGTCAGTAGCTGTATTAACCCTCTACTTTATGCTTTTGCTGCACGAAAATTTCAGAATCACCTGAGAATTGCCAAGATATCAAAGCTCTTTGAACAGATGAGTCAGACTGGAACAGATGAAGACAAGAAAAAGAGTCCTCCTGTAGCCAAACAAGAAACTGTTTCAGTTGGCATGGAAAATCTCTAACAAAGAACATAGACTTACTAAATAATGAGATTCTGGGGCATCCACTCGGTAGTCCTTACGCCTAGAGACAAGTAAATGTTATCACAGTTCTGTATGTTTTAAAAGAATTGGCTGTGACAGCCTTGTTTGGTTCCTAAGCTGGTATCCACATCACAAAATCAAGTGCTTCAGTGATGCTGAGAACCTCAGCAAGGTGACTGGAAGTTTAAGTGTAGAGAATGCAATATTTTTACCTTGCATAGAATTGTTATTTTTTTAGAAAAAGTGTAGAAAACAGAAGCAGCATTTATGTGGAAAAAAATATTTGGAAATTTAAAGCTTAATTGTTTTTCTGGAGCAAAACCTGAAGTGGTAAAAGAAATCCCTGTATATATAATCTGAAGTTGTAAGTGAGCAAGCTTGGATTCTTGTTATGGGTAAGAATGGATTTCAATATTAACAGCACATAAAATTTGTCGGTAGATGGAAAACAAAAGAATTTTTTATACAGGACTTCATTTAAGTTGGAAAGTAACAAGGATTGTTTATACAACCTCATTTACAGAAGTATCTTATGTTAGAGTATTAAGTATGGCATGCATGTTCAGAAAAAGGTACAGAAAAATCTGTTCCATGACAGTTACAGACATCATGCTATATTTGATTTAAATTATATTGCATACTTTAGTGGCAACTAAACTATTGCTATATCTAACATTCATAGTATGAGTATAGTCAAAAAGTTTGACTCAGTTAAGCTCACAAGATGTCTGTTAAGCTCTGGAGGAATTTAGTCAAGCCCTACAGCAGGGGAAGGAAACATCGCTGAGATTTTTTTCTAACATGGAAGCATGTTATGGGAGCAGTACAAAGTGCCTAATACCCAAAGAATTTCACCTTGCACATAAAAGCTTTTTTTCCCCTCTTGTAGAATAGAGTAGAACTTGTTTTAAAGAAATACATTTAGGACTTGCAAGGAACTTATTTTTGTTTTGTGCGTGCAAACTCACTGTGAAAAAATTGCAAGGCATCAAATGTGTGCTTTCAATGAGTATTTTTAATTTCAGTTGTGCTTGACATTTTTTATACTTTTGCTTATTTTTATGTCAATAATTTGTAATGAGATGAAAATAACTACTGACTACTAAGATTTACTGTTACTATGTTACTCTTGCAATACCCTGCAGATTGTGTTTTGGACAGCTGCTCATAGTTTTGTAACTCATATTTACAAAGAAATTATGGAGGACTAACTACAACTTCATCTTCAAGAGCTAATTATTTAACAGACAAGGAAATTTGAGTTGTTTTAATTTAGCTTGTAAACTGGAATAACACGGGGAAATAAAATCCTTACATGTTAATAGTAGAATATTTCTAATAATTTTGCACATGTATTTGTTATTCCTACTGTGTATGAAAAAGACTTTCTCCTCAGTGAAAAGGAAGCTCATTCTATACTTTCCCACACTGCTGACTTTCCATCAACTGGACTCATTCACTGAGATTAAAAGAAAGAAAACTTCAGCAGGATCTTGTTTATAGAGTAAGAAACATATCAGATTCCTTAGAACTTTATCCAATAAAACTACCACTTTTTTCACCCCAATAATTATTCCTTAATTGCTGTTAGCATACTAAGTATATCAGAACCTTGTAATAATAGTAGCAACTTTATCTATTGTATACAAAAGCAAAGATGTATTTCCTAATATGTTTTTGCAATAACAGTCACTCTATTCAATAACAGCAGAACTAATAAAGGGGTAATAAGCACAAAAATAGAGTAACTTACTTAGAGTCCTAGGCCACAGAAAACCAAGCACTTCACAACTTACAGTTGGGAAAAGACTGAGATAAACTTCAGCACAAACTACGTGACTGGAATTTTCTATCAGTCTGTCCTGTATCTAGTTATCATCAATCCTAGGAAATGGGCTAAGCCCTTTAATCGTGTGTGTGTGTGAATCATCTCTCTCTTCTGGTGCCATTTGCTATTCAAGAAGCCTTCCAGGAGCATTTACTGCATGTTAAATGCCTTATGCCCAACTCAGGACCAACTATAAAGAGATCGGGGACCAGATACGTAGTCTGTGCAATACTACCTACTGCAGTAAAAGATGCTAAACCAGCAGCCTTGACTAATTTCACCTTTCTACCAAGCAAATTGAGCTAATTCTTGCAAATACTGGTTTGCACAGATAAAGATCCACTGATGTAATATTTTGGCAATGCAGCTGTAAGATCAGTGGATCCACAAAAGCTGATGCAAACATATAAGCTGATGACATGGTTGGCTGGTTCTTCCTTTAAAATATATATACATATAACAGGCCTGTCAATGCTGCAACAATTACCACTCCATCTATACTAATGTGTGGTCTGACAGAACCACAGGCACACTAAAACAGGCCCATTCAGCCAGTGGACATTGGATATTCTTGTCTTAAAATACTGAATCCCAGCCAAACCTAAAACCTGCCATAGATCTGGTGCAAAATGCGTCTTACAACGATGATCCTTCGTGACTCTTGTTGACTACAGGATATATTCATTCTGTATATTATATGGGAAGGTTGATAGCAAACACTTTCCTTGATTCCTCAAGATAGTTCCAAGCAGTGCCTTAGAGACAAGAGCAGTCTTACTACTGAACTCTTGTGGTAGCTCAGCTATTCTTAATTCCGTCTGAGAAAAATGAGGTTTCATCTTGCTTAAGTTCCTCTTGTTTTTCTTACTTCCCAATTCTGTGGTCCTTGTTTATGAAGCCTGTCTGTGTGGTTTTAGTGTCCGGCTATTTCTCATGACACAGCAAGGAGAAAGGCTGAGCTAAGTGGGGGGGTGACTTCAGTCACCTGAGTCAAATCACCTCAGATTACACTGAAGTGCAAGGAACATTACGTGGAATCAATGCAACACTGCTCAGAACACTGTGTGCTGGGAGGTAAAAAAAAAAAGATTCCAGTTGCTTTGAACTTCTCATTTGTTTGTAAAAATAATATCTTCTAACGTTAAGCTCTAACTTAAGTCTTACCCAGCCTGATGAACATCCCATGGGTATACAGCAGGAATTTATTACATATACTGTAGGAGGGTCATGCTGCATAAAGGGAATTCATCATGTACTAGCAGGATTCAAGGACAGCCTAAAGTATTTTTAATTCATGCATAGCCAATATATAAGAAGCATAAAAAACCTACCAAAGGAAAAATACTGGTCTCAAAGGCCTTACTTTTATTGCCTTGCATTGTTTTCTGTAAACATCATGGTAAAATAGTTGTTAAAGAGGCGTGGATTAAAACAGTTCAGGGTGACAAGAGAAATCAAAGATCTTTGTCTGGAGGCAGAAAACAGGCAGCTGCATTATTCTAAATAAAGAATTTTGTTTCTTTAATCAAATCAGCAGAACATTGACCAGGAAGAAGTAGAGCAAAAGTTAAGATGTATGTAAAGACAGTTGAGAGTACAGTTATGGAACTCTATTAGGGTTACTGTTAACAAGACTTAAAGAGAAAGAATTGTATGCAGGACATGAGTGAAAGGAGTAAAAGAACCTAGAAGAGAACAAATACCATGGAGACTACATAGCTGTGCAAATTCTCTCACATTCAAGCAAGAGCCTGATCAATAATAAGTACTTGAGAAGATGCAAAATGAGAGAATATTAACAGCGGTGAAGTTTTTTCTCTGGCTTTACGTCCTATGACTCTTGTATTGCTTCCTTTCCTGCATATTTGGGTAAGGGAAGAAGAGGAAGAATGTTTTACATCTAGCTGGAGAGGAAAAGCAAAATAAATAATTCAGGTTAAAGAAGCATACGTGCTTGGAATAAAACTGAGAAGTTTGACTGTAGAAGCTGAGCATACAAGAACAGAGAAGGAAGTGAAGTAACATTTGTCGCAAGGCAGTTCTAGGTTTTTTTTTTTTTTAAATACTTTCCTGTCAGATCAAGTAATCACTAAAAATGTTCTTTATCTGAAAACTCAGTTTGATCTCCACTGTTTTGTTAATAGTTTGAAGATAACTATCCCTGTAAAATGCAATATGAAGTCATAACATTCTCTTCCAAGGGGATGAGTGGCTTACACCACTTCCGTTAACGTTCGGAGTTGGGTATGACGAAGACATGATGGACACTGAGATTTCAGAAACTTCACAGCACAATTACTAAGAAAAGTACTAAAAAAAATTCTGTTCAGTTGAGCGATAATAGACTCCTTATCTTGTTTGATTCTTTCACATCATCTTTTGCCTTAAATTAGTTGTTTTAAAAGTCATGGTGGTGATTCTTTGGAAGGATTCATCATTTTAAACTGCGTTCATTTAGGTTAAATGAAATTTAAATGTCCAGATCAAAAGAAAGCTATTTTTACGGAATGTGGGAAGTGTCAGTCATTTAAGCATTGGAATTGATGGAAAGGATGCTATGGGTTCTTCCAGTACCGATTAAATAGTCACAACTCTGAGAGTTAAGATTATATGTCTTCTAGAACTGCAAAATTCACTGTATAGTCAATTGAATAGAAACTAAGACCAGCAATTGGAAAACAGCTGTCAGACACCTCGTAGTGTGCTAAGGTGAGGCAGTATGGATAATCTACAAACACAGTACATATTCCATATCCTAACTATACTATATAACCTAAGCTGTTATTGCACTGTTAGCATTCACAGTAGAATTACCTTCAGAAACTTTGAACCTGAGGCTGTTTTTAAAATATTGTCACTAATGAATTATACTAATGTCCATTTGATTTTAAAATACAGCCAGGAACCTTCAGCTGTGCTTTAGAATTGAGAAGTGTTACATACTTAAAGCAAGCATTCAGCATAACAATCTATTACATTCCTTGTTCTCTTCTGCCACCATGTGGCTCTTATCTTGAAAATTGGGCCTAATTTTATACTCAAAAGTCACTGAAAGAACTGGTGAGGGATTTCATCTGTTATTTCAGTCGTAAACTGTATTTTAAGACTCAGGTCACTGAGGCAGCAAGGTTTGCAAAAACCACAATGGTATGTTAAGCAGCCAAGTCCCATTCATTTCAGAGTGATGTAGTTTCATCTCTTACTCTCCAGGAACTCAAGCCCACATTTATTTCAAGCACTGCTAAAGTTAAGCTGGCTAAGAACTTCTGACAGAATACAATTTCCTCAAGAAATGCCAGTTTGAAAAATCTGTGTTGAAAGCAAATAATTAATAAGAACCAAAATCTTGCTTTTATGTAGCTCACCTTTCATCCCTAACAAGGGTATTGATTTCTAACCTCTGTGTTATTCTAAGGTGTTCCCAGAAAGTTTCAAAAGGCCTTCAGTTCACTGTGATAAAATTAGGAATAGTTTTTGCAGTCTTGAAGGTGTCTGTGACAAGAAAAACCACAAAAGTTTCACCCTTAAGAAAAAGGAAGAAGCATTAAGACTAAAGTGGAAAACAATCAAGATTTAACTTTACATTCCTTTTTTCTCTGTTGCAGTGTTTAATTTCTGTATATAATGCTTTCAGAGTCTCTATGAACAAGGCTTGCTTAAGCCCCTTACATTTGTCACCTTGAATAGCATTGCACTGAGTGACTAATTCTACTTTTTAAAAGATCAAAATCTTATGAAACTGATTTTGCTGAAGAACTTCCTATGGCTTTTTGAGGAAAAAGTGTTCACGCATTCAAGTGTTCTACTCATGTCCTCCTTAAATACATACTTTACCCCAACGCTTGTATCATATGCAACACTAAAGAAATAGCATTGTTACCATTTTGTACTACGCAACTTAGTTTCACTTGTACTGTGAAGGCAAAACTGAGACTGAAAACCAAGATGTAGGTTCACTTGATGTTCCTGTTATCCACTGTTATACAGACAGGGTCAGATCAAGGGTCAAGCTAGAAAGTCAGTCTATGCATAAGGTTCAGGGTCAGGTCTATCAAGGGGCAAATACAGCCCAGTAATCACAAAGCAGAATTGCAGTGATTAGTCAGGGCCAAGGCCAAGCCAAGAAGCCAACCCACAGGTCAGAACCTGGATCAACAAGGTACACAGCCAAACACAGGTGTTAACTGTAGCAGAGCTGGAAAACAGGTGCTCAGAGCTCAGGCAGGGAGTGAATGCCCAGGCCTGAGTTCATACAAGCTGCTAGGCCGATGGGCAGGGACTGCAGGACTGAGCTCTCAGCAGGGGGCTAATTAAGGTCCTTGAGGACTCTATGTATACTCATGGTAGAATCTCAGCCTCAATGAAGATGCTAAAGAATAAATATAGAATAATGCTTATAAGCCTTAATTGCTATTTTAAGTAATGGTATAAGCTGGACAAATTCCCATAGACAGAGAATATTCCAAGAATTTCGTAACTTCTGTTCTTTGAAATTTCAAGATGTGCACTGGTTTGCTGATACTTGCGTTCTATGTAAAATGAATATTACAGCTTTCAAAGGGGCATGAACACTAACAGGAAAAGAAACACTTTCATTCAGTGTTTTTGTATATGCACAATGAAACTCAGCTTATAGTACTTAATTTGCTGGATGTTACATCAGTACCTCTACTGGCTAGTAAGGATTATTATAATCATTAGAAAGAGAAATATAATAGAAAAAGCATTACAAAAGAGGTGGAAGGAGCAGCATGACAGAAAGACACTCTAAAGGAAGAGAAATAGATCATTCACCTGTATCAGAAGATTGTGAGCTCACAGGGAAAAGCTTCATCAGAGAGGAACCTACAGAAAGAAATCCTTCCTCAGTAGCAGTCAGCCCTTAAATGAGGCCTAAGAGGGGTGGAGCCAGGCTGAGCCACTGATGGAGCACCTGGAGGAAAGACCCAGTCAGCCCTGGGAGCACAGCTGAAGGCAATTCACCTGTGTGACCAGAAGGGCTGGAGCCTGGCTCCACCCCTCTTAGGCCTCATTTAAGGGCTGACTGCCACTGAGGGAGGATTTCTTTCTGGAGATCCCATCCTGGTGAGGTTTTTCCCTGTGAACCTAGAATCTTCTGATACTCTTCTGATAGTGGTGAGCACTCTACTTTCCTTTCTTGAGTATACCTTTCTGCTGTTCTTGTCCTTCTACCTCTTTTGTAATGCCTTTTCCATCATGTTGGTCTTTCTGATTGCTTTGTATGAATTTAGTGGTTTTATTTTATTTTTTTTTCTTGGGGTAGAGTTACATTCTACTTGCTTTTTATGTTTTACACCTAATGTTATCAGTATAATGGTTGTGAAAGGAAATCTTTCTTATAGTTTTTTAAATCTATACACAGTCTGAACCAAACCTGTGAAATGTTTGGTGTCAAGTTAAGGCAACAGTGCTAAGAAAGCAGACCTAAACTGGCAGACATAACTAGGTCAGCACTTGTTGTTTTCAGAATAAATCGCTAGTTACTTTTAAACATTTAACTATCCACTTGTGGATTTTA
>NC_034418.1:19751574-19763385 GCF_002078875.1 Numida meleagris | reverse complement strand
AGCCCACATGTTTTGATTCCAGTCTGTCCTCAAAGACAGTTGGTGAAATTTCTAATATATAGAGTTGAGGTGTACTCGGAGGAGGTGTACGTGCAGTCAACATTAGTAGAGATTTGGGCTATTACCATTACAATTGCATTTAAACCCTATTTAGAAATATAGAAACATTTAATTAAGAGGAAAATTACACTAAGTGCTATATTAGTGTAGAGGCTTGGGTTATCTTTAGGATTGAGGTAACTCTTTATGTTACGGTATTTTTCTGGATTAGTTTTAGTGGATTTTTACGTTAAGGATATAAAAATGATGATGAGCAGCATTAGGGTTATAATTTAAGCTAGTTATAGGATTAAGGTTACAGTTAGTTCAACAATTTTTTTTTTTACATTACAATTAGGCTTAAGGTTACTTAGAAATCTCCAGGCATTGTTTTTATTGCTACATTGAGCATTAGAGACATTTTCAGCATTGGGTTAAGGGTTAGGTTTAAAGTCACATTGTGCGTTAATGTAATTATCTTTAGAGCTCCCATTAAGCTTGGGGTTGAGGTCAAGATCAACATTAATGCTGCCTCTCAATCCCAGTGAAGCAAAGTCAAGCAGAAAACCCAAGGGAACAGCAAGGCAAAGGCAAGGAGAACAGCGAGGGAAGGAAAAAGCAGAAAGAAAGGCAATTAGAATGCCCAAGGGAAAACCGAAACTAAGGCAATGGCTGGAATAATGCCACACAGAAGGCCCAGGCAAGGGCAAGGCCAAAGCCAAGGAGAATGCCGCAAGGCAGCCCCAGGCGAGGGCAACAATAATAGCCAGAGAAAGCCAAGGCAAAGGCAAGGAGAACACTGCAGGGAAAGGCCAGAGACAAGGAGAATGTAGGAGAAGGAAAGGCAGCCTGTAGGATACCCTAAAGCACAGTAACAAGCACTGGGAGTACTAGGTTGTGCCTAGTACTCATTGTACTGAGTAGACATTGGTGGATGTACATTGCCCTTTCCCGCACAGGTAACGAGTTACCAGTCAGCAAAGTTAGGTTCCTGGGCATTCCAAGAAATCCAGCTTTTCATTTCTTGCTGACTTCATGAAAAGCCACAAATGGCTCTGTGCAGTTCTTGCACTGCCTAGAAGCACTGCAGTTCTCTGCTGCCACCTGTTGAACACAATACAATAGTGAAGGCACTGCCCCATATACGAGGAGGCTGCACCCTGTGCACATTGCTCTTACCGGCAGCAGCATGGCAAGGCACCTGGGGCTCTGAGATACAACAACACAAAGTAGTTCAGTCATCAGGGCACAGTCAGTGCAGGTGGGGAAGTCTGCATGCTCAGCAGCTCCAGAAAAACTCACCAAGTGCACCTGTTCGTACAATCCCCAGGATGTTCTAGGCACAGAGCTTCTTTGTGCCAGTCCCAGTATGCAGCGGACCAGGGGCCTCAATTCCTCAAGCTGTCAGGTCCCACAGCTGCAAAGCAAGGTATTTCAGGGCAGATGGGTGTTAGAGTATCATACATATTAGGAAGCTAATATTATCCCCTGAGGATTGGGATGGAGATATCTAGGGTGATCTCAACTACAGCGATCCATAAGAGGACAAGCCTTTATTTCCCAAAAATACCCTGAATACGAATGCAAATTTGCTGTTGAAAGAGAAAGAACTGCAGAAGCCCAGGGTGATCTGCCACTATCCTCTGCAATCTATTACAGTTCACCAATTTGCAAGAAGGATATAGCAGAGAATCAGGTGAAACTGTAACAGAATACTTGAGGTTAGCATGCTTGAGTGGCAGATACTGCATTATACTGAGTGAGGATGAAACAAATGGCTACTGGGTTCTGGGAGTTTTCTTAAGCTTAGGTCCCAGGCTGGTAGATGCACCTCACCCTATCGCCAGCCGAGTAGCTTATTGGGCTAAGGGAATAGATACCACCGAGCAAGATGAATCTCTTGTAATACCCATTCCATCTCTAAATGGACTTCCCACAGCCATCACAAAAGCTGCCTGTATACAAGCATTACATTAATGAGTGGTTTGTGATGTTCTTTTGTCTGCTCAATTAGATTTCACAGTGCTGAAATTACTAATTAGAGGAGACCCAGCTATCCTTAAACCCCACTGTAGCAATTGAAAAAGATCAACGTGATGGAGAAGGTATTACAAAGAGGTGGGAGGACCGGCACGACATAAAGACGCTACAGGAGAAGGGAAGTAGATCACTCACCTGTATCAGAAGATTCTGGGTTCACAGGGAAAACCTTCCACCAAGGAGCTATCTCTAGAAAGAGATCCTTCCTCAGTGGCAATCAGCCCTTAAATGAGGCTGAAGAGGGGTGAAGACAGGCCCCACCCCTTCCCCATCACACAGATGAATTGCCTTCACCTGTGCTCCCCAGGCTGACTGGGTCTTTCCTCCAGGTGCTCAATCAGTGGTTCAGGCCGTGACTCAGCAGTTCTCATACACCAACTTAGCTGCAAAACAGGATGAGATCAAAAAGAGACACAGAACATCATTCAACAAATGAAAAGGATGCACAGAATACCCTTCAACAACTCCCTGCCTGGGCAGGATTTACGCACAGCATCAGTAACTACAGTTGTTAAATCTGTTGGGACAGTGTGCTAGCATAAAAAGCTTCAATTCCCAGGGGGAGATCATAAAGTTAGGCCCATGAAAGAGAGAACAGAGACTCAACCAGATGAAAAGAAATGTGAAGTGGTGTACATAGAATCTCAAGAATGCAGAACTGCTTTAAGGAATAGGGGATTAGTTCAAGGCGTTCCTAGAGCTGTAACATATAGTCAGCCTTCTAGTATTATCTTGAGTCTGACTGAAGCATTCCAGAAATGAGGTAGTAGTGAAAGAAAGGAACTTGCATAAGCACCATTAACACCACTTCAAAGAAAGGGATATAATCCACTAGTCTCCCTTAGAAAAGAATTGAAGGGTATTATAAGGATAGGCAATAGTAGATACAGCTGCTGTAAACCAGTTTCAGATTCCCCAAGAAAGACAGAGGTCATAAGCTGGTATGATCTGGAAGAATCACTTACCCCTTTTCCAAGAATCAGGGCTCACCCAACACAACAAAGGAAGCAGCTTCCAGGTAGAAATGCTTCCCCTTCGGCTGCCTGCCCTTAAAGGAGGGTGCGGGGGGGGGGGGGTGAAGCCAGGCTCCACCCTTGTCCACTCCCACAGGTGAATTGCTTCCACCTGTGCTCTCAGGGCTAGCTACACCCCTCAGCAGGTGCTCAGTCACCAGTTCAGGCCCTGACCAAGCAGTTCCCATACAGGCATGAAGCACAGCACGAAAGACAGACAGACAGACAGACAATAATGGCCAACAGGCAATTGGTTCTGTCTTTCCAGTAAGGGGAGGCTTATCGATGGATAAGCTATAAGGGCTCAAATATTTTGATTCCAGTTGGTCCTCAAAGTCAGTTGGTGACATTTCTAATAGATAGGGGAGCACAGATTGCAATACTGACACAGCAAGATGCTGAGAAGCTGCGTGGGCAGCCTGGACAATAAAGATTGGCGGATTCGCTGCGCAGAGCGGTCAGTACTCAGATACGCCACTTCCACATTTCTGCACGCATGCGTTGTGCTACCTGGAGGACCAAATGACATAGACACAGGTGGACTGGTGGCACAGAGTGGTTAAAACAAAGAGATTGCACCTCCGCATTCTCCCACAATGCACAGTAAGCTCAGGAGGAGCTATTAGCATAGAGACAGGCAGCAGAGAGAGGAGACAACAGAGTGATGTGCCACACAGCTCCAGGTGCACTCTGTGGTGCTCTGTGGGACAGTGTGGGTCCCAGGGGGGTCCAGAGCTCCCGCAGTGCTCCTAGAGCTCCTCAATCTTCCGCTGCCCCATACAGCCACCACCACGGCCGCTCCCCAATACCCAGCGGTATCTAAGCCTACATTCACTCAGCTGCCAAGAGCTGTACGTTAACTTTAATTAAGATTCGAGGCACTGGAAGAGCTAAGGACTTCTCACTTCCTCTGCTGTTCCTGCAACAGCCATTGTGAGAAACGGCCCAGCTAACTCAAAAGTGTATCTTTTTGTACAGCACACAGACACGCTCTCTAGGCTAAAGAAGTATCATCTGTGACATGCAGTAGTACCTCAGGTTGCAAATAAATCAGTGAAAATGCAAGCTTCAGATTTCCATGTTAAGACAAGAACTCATGCAATGTGCTGTGTTGTGAGAGCTGGCTTTTACTTCATAGGCCTTTTTTGTTTTCTTTGCTTCTTTTAAAGTATGTTAAAAACAAAACAATAACAAAAAATCCTCAAAATCTAGCAAACATCAAGCACTGACGAAAAAAGCAACCCAGAATGAAGCATACAGAACTCTGCCTGGGGACAGATGAGGAGTTTATAGATCAGGATTACTGGGAGGGCAGGGACAGATGACATAGCGATAGTCTACAGGCCACCTGACCAGGATGACTGAGTGGATGAGATGTTCTACGAGCAGACAGGAATAGCTGCACGTTCACAAGCCCTAGTCCTCACCACCTCAGTGCTTGTTGGAAGAACAGCCCAGCCGGGCACAGGCAATCCAAGAGGTTCCTATAATGCACTGATAAGAATTTCATTCTCCAAGTGATAAAGGAGCCAAAGAAGAGAGGTGCTAAGCTGGACCTCATTCTCACCAATAAGAAGAGGCTGGTGGAGAACGTGAATTTCGAGGGCAGAAGTAGTTGCGCTGTCTGTGGCATGCTGGCATTCAAGGTCCTTGGGGCAGCGAGGAGGCGGGCACAGCAAGTTCACTTCCCTGGACTTCAGGAGAGCAGACTTTGACCCCTTCAGAGACTTGCTTCGTAGAGTAGTGCAGGATCAAGCCTTGGAGGCAACAGGGGTCCAAGGAAGCTCATTAACATTCAAGGATCACTGCCTGCAAACTCAGGAGTGATGCATACCAACAAAGAGGAAGCCAGGCAAAAATGCCAGGAGGCCTGCATGAATGAATGAGCAGCTCCTGGACAAATGCAAACACAAAAAGGAAGGCTATGGAGGGTGGACACAAGGACAGCAAGCCTGGGAGGGATATCGAGAAATTGCCTGAAAAGCCAGGGATCGGGTTAGGAAAGCTAAAGCCCTGATAGAATTAAATCTGGCCAAGGGTGCTAAGGGCAACAAGAAAAGCTTGTGTAAGTAAAATCAGTGATAAAAGGAACACTAGGAAAATGTAGGCCCACTCGAGAAGGAAATGGGAGACTTGGTTACTTGGAATGAAGAGAGGGTTGAAGTATTAGGGTTAGAAAGACACTAGGACCAAAAGAAACTGCAATATTATGCTTATTCTCCAGTAAAACAGATGTTTTCCTGCAAATAGTACTTATATCTGTAGTAGCTACATGCAAAATGGAAAAAGACCAAACAGAGGTTGACATGGAACTGATCCCCGGGTCCTTTTTCTTCCCATGATGTCTTCTAGCTTAGATGGCATCTCATCGCATCTCAAAGCTAATTACTGAAGCAAGAAACATCTCTTCTTCCATCTCCTAAAGAGATTCCCTTCTAATGTCCTAAGCACCACTGTCAGAACATGACCAGAGGTCAGGAAACATAAGCTAATACGTGTGTCATCAATGTGTAGACAGCATGTCAAGCAGCAGCCAGTCTAGGATAAAATTAACACCAACGTGTCTGAATAGCTTCTGACAACACCTGGAATTCCTTGTACGGAAGAAATCATGACAGATGTCAACACTAAAGAATGAAGTATCAGCCTGGGGTAGTCCATATAGGTGAAGTTACCTCAGAATCTGCGGTTCTATTTCTGAGCAGCAAAAGTACTATCAGGAATCAAGTCTTCCTTCAGCCTCAGCAACTGCCTACCTACTCTTTGCACCACTCTACCAACTTAATCCCAGTTGATCTTCCTAACTGTCTTGAAGTTATACATCACACTGGCAGTATCTCTTGCAAATAGAGATTTATATTAGTTGTATTCAATTGGCATTACTTACTGAGAGGTTTCTAGAAGAAAAAGGGGAGGGGGGGGAAGGAAAAATACATTTCCTTAAAATGTTATCTGTTTGAAGGCATGTACCAGCCTCATACTTCAAAAGCGTTAAAAAAAAAAAAAGAAAGCATAACCTCCTCCAACATTATGCATATTTGGTCTAGAGAGCAGGCAGCGCAGCTCTGTATCATAAAGAACTTCGGTCATACACACCAAGCTCCTGTGGTGCAACCAAACCAACCAAATGTGCCTACGGACAGAGGGAATCCTTAAGTAGGACAGCCAGGAAAAGCGTCAAACACAGCATCCGATTCTCAGCCTTCTCATTTGTTTCTGGAAATCCAGAGGCCCTCGCATTCGCTCCGTCTCTGGCCCATGAAGCCTGAGTCTGCCGTTTGTTGGAAGCTCCTGCTTCCAACAAACCAGACATTACAGAAGTTAGACTGGACTGCCTTTTAGGAAGGCACTGGGCGAGACCAAAAACAGTGCCTTGCCGAGCAAGAAAGTACGGACTAAAAAGGAATGGCTTAATTCTTCATGAACAAAGTTAATTCCTCCTTTCCAGATTACTCAAAGGACTAACGTGAAACAGGACGAGCGGAACACAGGGATGCTTTAGCATGACCTGCAAGTTAGCATGGGACATCACACGAGAACCACTTCTATTCTAGAATCTGTCCAAACCGGTGCAACAGCAGGGCTGCATCCCAGGCTACAACCCCCTCCATCTCTTCCCGCAACGCTGCTTGGAAGAGCCAACACAACAGACGTTCCTCTCTTGGACTGGACGTGCGGTTACGCGGCGTGAAGACGACTGAACCCAGGAACCTTGTGGACTTGCTTCAAGGCGTCTGAAAAATCAGCTCGCCCAAGTACACCGGGTCAGTCTAAAACACAAAGAAAAACTGCTTGGTGCATGCAGCCACAAAGAACTACAGTGCCTCAATGGTATAGTGCATCACAAAGACTTCGCCGAGACGTGCAAGCCTCTATGACAAGAGGAGCTCTCTAGGAGCGGCACGAGGAGCTGCATACCAGAAGGAAGTAGAGAAGATGCCAAGAGGCTTCCAGCTTTTCCCTCTTCTCTTTGCTCTAAGCTTTCAGACCTCCCTTGTGCTTGTTCTGCATCATTGCGTCAGAGAGCTGCTTCTTGTTCTCCTTCAAAAGCTTCTCGCTATGAGGGGCCTTCTGTCAATTAACGAACACTGAGTGGCCTGAGTATATTTCCTGCTCTGAAATCACCTCCCCCTCAGTTACAGCATCCAAAATATGAGAAATTAAAATGTGCGAGTTCGTGACTAATTTAACCACAAGTGAACAACAAAAAAGCTCTCAAAGCCTTCCAACATTCAGTCTGCTGCCTGCATTGGGTCAATGCAGTTTTGTGTGGGTTTTCTTTTCTGGTGTTTTGTCTGTTTTTAAAATGCTCCACATCTCATCTGTTCTTCTACAGTCATCTTTCTAGGGATACACGCTAAATAAGAGGAACAGAGTAAGAACTTATTGGGAGGAAAACCTGTAAGTCTGGGGGAATATTTTCCACCAAGTCAGAGCAACTGGGACCCAAGGCCAGGAGCTCTTCACGCTAATTGCCACTGGCCTCAATTCATTCTCTTGGTCTCCCAGCAGCACATTTCCTACTTGCAGCCTAATTTTGTTTTTCACTAGCAGACCAATTTTGTTGTCCATGAAATTGAGGTTATTTTCAAGTTGCTGACTAGATCAGATCAAGGTTACAACTTCTTCACACAGTTTCATTAGCTCAGGCTCCTCCTGAAAATCTTGGTCACTCTGAGCAAGTGGACAGATTTCCAAACCACACCCATATGTACATTTTCAGCATTAACTCAAAATAAGCAACAAAACATAAGAGGACAGGAAGCTTAAAGAAATACATATGTTATCAATGCGTAGACACATGTCAAGCAGCAGCCAGTCCCGAATAAAGTTAACAGCAACGCGTCTGAACAGCTTCTGACAAAATCTCGAATTTCTTGTACAGAATAAATAATGACAGAAGTTAACATTAAAGAACAAAGTAAGTGTCAGCTTGGGGTAGCCCACATTACTGAGTATATCTCAGAATCTATTTCTATTTCTCAGCAGCAAAAGTGCTATCAGGAATCAAGTTTTCCTTCAGCCTCAGCAACTACCTACTCTTTGCACCACTTTACCAACGTCATCTCAACTGATTTTCCTGTCTTGATGTTATACATCATGTGTTGTCCCCATTAACGAACCGCTTCCGCTGGGGACTAGCGATCTCCCCTCGCTAGGGCCATTGCAACACAGACACCAATATGGGGATGCATCAAATGGCGTTTATTACAATGTGAAAGCTCCTTAAGTACACCTCCTGCTTCGACTCCGCCCCTTCAGGGCACCTGAAGTGTCCATCACAGAGCAAGGGAAGGTCCTAACGCGTTACATCCCAAGTCCCCCGGTCCGCCTAATACAACAATCATGCCAGCAGCATCTCTTGCAAATAGAGATTCAAGGCATATTAGTTCTATTTGTTTGGCAATACTTACTGAGGTTTTTGTAGTCTTCTTGTGCATAGTTTGATTGGATAAAAGCTTGAATTTTTATAATGTCATTTATCTAGGATTGAAGAACAGCAACAACAACAGCCACTTAAACTCATTTAGGGAGGAGTAAAAACTCAGATGCTGAATCCATTTAACAGTGTCTTACATGGTCTCTGAAATACTGCAGGTAATCTCTGTAACACCCTCTGGCTTGATACATCCTGGTTATTGACTGAATCCAAACGAAAGAATCCAAAAACAGGACAGATAAAACACATTTTCACAGATATTTCTACCCAAAATGTTTACCAAAAAAAAAGAAAAAGAAATTGTCATGGAGCCTTTGCAGTCTTCACTACTCGGTCCTTGTGTGCTCATAGGTAATCCAAAACAATTTGACATGCCTTCCTCTGTTTATAGCAACACCACTGGGACTGAAAACAGAAAACGAGCACTTACTTTAGTTTTCAAATTAAAGAGAAGTAATTACAATTCTAAGCCTCTTTCTGCTGCTCAGCTTCCAACTTCCCTTTGGTTAAATAAAATGTAATGGAGACATGCTCATCTTACAAGCTATATGCAGTAAGAGAGATACAGTGAAGCATTAACTATTTATTTCATCAGTTGTCATTGTGAAAGACTTGAAACTATCTCCATGAAGAGCATGGGCCTTCAGAAACACAGCTAGAGAACAAATGTGTAACTAAATGAAATGCACAGAAACTCTCATATGTAAGGGTCATGTGGCAGATGCTGCTGCTGGAGGGAAGAGTGATGTAAAATTATAAGCCTTCAGAGTGGATTCTCTACTACTGCTTCTTGGAACAGAAATTAGACAAAGAACTGGTCCACATTTAATGAGAGAGAGTGCTATTTTCATGAATTGGGGGTTGTGATTGTGGGGTTTTTTTTTGTTTGTCTGCTGGGGCAGAGCACCTGCTACTTAGGCAGGAACAAACGGGGGTCAACAGGCCAAATAAAGTAGTAACAGAGTGCAAAGCATATATTTCATTTACAAACATTTCAGTTACAACAGTGGAGAAAGATTTTTTCATTACTCTCCTGTAAACACGCCCAACCTTATGCTGAACAATCACACCACCCATTCCACATCCTCAATTCTCCAAATCCCTGGACAAATGAGAAGAGAAAGGGACTCTTACTCAGGTATCTCAAAGTCCTGTTGCCTCTCTTCAGCTCATGGGGAATTGCAGTGATAATATAATGTGATGATAAATTACTAACATAACTGACAAGTACAAGTTTCAGACAGAATTGAGGGATTTCATACCTGGATGTGAGTAACTGTTGGAACTTGTTTCTTCAAAACACTAATTTTGGATTTGAATTCCTGATAAACAAGATAGCCTAGAGAGCAAGCCTGAAGCTTCATAATCAGGTTCTCATTGGTCAGCTGCAAATGCTCTTGGTTGTATGCTGCCATGACTCCAGATACAGTGCTCTGGATTAGCATTACAGTAGTGTCACAGTTTTATGATTTTTTTTAATCAGTATTCCACATCGTAACATCATGTAGTGCACCGGGAGTTAAAAAGTTAATGCTCCGGTTATGTGGAGTGTCATTGTTTCTAGGTACCTGGTCCTCAGAAGAGAGAGAAATTTTTCCCATTTAGAGGGAAAGATAAAACTTTGCGAGTCTCAAGATTGCCCCTTTCTTTTACTGCTCGTCTCTGCGGTGTGTGCTCCCTAGCCATCTCGCCTTCAGGTGAGAACATGCCCCACACCTACCATGGGCTGGACACCCTCCACCAGATCAGACTGCTTAGAGCCCACCCAGCCTGGCCTTGGTCACTTCCAGGGGTGCCATGAGAGACTGACATGGGGCAATGCCTCAAGTGCTCCACAGGAAAAACGCTGAGGTCACGTGGTAAAGGTGGTTTGCACCTTTCTGGGAATACCTTACAGTGAGGGAAGGGGAAAAGCTCTAGAGGCATTCCAG
Source organism: Numida meleagris (assembly GCF_002078875.1). Classification (NCBI taxonomy): domain Eukaryota; kingdom Metazoa; phylum Chordata; class Aves; order Galliformes; family Numididae; genus Numida; species Numida meleagris. The sequence goes on along the minus strand of NC_034418.1, from coordinate 19,752,922 downwards.
AGCATCCTAGAGCGCTCTCATAGCTCCTCATTATGCTCTAGGGTTCTTCACTGGTTTCCCAGTGTGCCCTACCGGACTCCAAGGAGCCCCCAGTATTTTCTAGTATGCCCTAGCATACTCTCAGAGCCCCCCAGAGTTCTCTAGGTCATACAAAAGGCTTCACAGCGCACCCCAGGGGCCTCCCTGGGCTACCCAACATTTTCTAAGGCACACTAATGGACTCCCAGAGACAGTCTGCATTCCCTAAGGTGCCCTAAAGGCTTCCCACTGCATCCCAGAGACTTCCAAGGGTGCTCAAGTGGACTGTGGGGCACCCTACAGTACTCCCAGAGCACTTCAGTGTGCTCTGGGGTTCCCTAGAGGCCTTCCAGCGTACCCTGCTGCAGTCCAAGTATGTCCCAGCATACTCTAGGCCACACCAGGCTGCTTCCAGAGCTCTCTGGCCCACCCCAGGGTACACTGACAACTTCTGGGAGCACTCTGTGGTGCGGTCATATATAGTGGGTGGGTATGTGAATATGTCTGTTGTTCTTACCACTCTGGGCACCCAGCAGCCCAGCAGTTAACCAGGTTCTGGAGCATTGTGGAAAATGTGGTTTTCCATTGCCGCGTAGCATCCAGACAAGGAGAGGCACGCGATGAAGTGGTGTTATTTCCTCCATGGCAACGGCAAGAGCAGAGCCAGCACATGCAGTACCACTTTCTTTTTGACAGGTGATAGCACCGACAACACACGTGGTCTCCTGGCTACACCTCTGGGAGACAAGCAGCAGTGGCACCCCAGTACTGGGGTACTGGGAGGAGCAGTCCCTCCCAAAGCAATCCCAATCTCTCCCAACTCCATCCATTCCCCATCCAGTCCCTCCTTATCATCTCACAATGATTCTCAGTGTCCTCCAACTTCCTCCCAATCCCTACCTCCCCTCTATTTTCCCTCATTCCTCCCTATCCAGTCCTAGCATTCACAAATACCTCCCAGTCTGAATAGTCCCACTTAGTCAGGAGGTCGTGGGAGCGCTGTGTGTGGAGCAGCCACCAGCACCCACCCATGCATCCAGGTTGGAAGAATCCTGAAGGTGCCTTGGACCAGTATGGGAGTAGCAGTGGGAACAGTGTGTCTTCTCCAGGTGTAACAACCAAGGCACGTAGCTGCTCAATGCCTGAGGGTCCCTCCCTGCACCCCCAGCCTTCACGAGTCCTCCAAACACTCCGGCCCACCTACTTCCATCTGCTGCCCTACCCCCCCCACGCACCCAAAAGACCTTGGTCTTCCCATCCTTCCTCCAAGAAAGAAGAGCTCCACTCCACTCCCTCCAGCAGCTGAGGTGCCCTGGGAGGGCCGGGGGGG